>NC_056748.1:568135389-568185389 GCF_019279795.1 Protopterus annectens
AAAACTACAAAACAAAACCAAATAAAAAAACCTTCACATTTTAAAAGTTGAGCTAAAGAGATAATGTAATTTAATCCAGTGTGTTTGTTGGGTTCTAGCAAAATCTGATAATACACCTCCCTGTACTGAATCATGGTCTCCCAGGGTCCTCCTCTTAGTTCCTTAGCTATCTCCTCTAACACATAAAAGGAAAAACTAACCCCCACACTGGAAAGGGAATGTTTATAAAGAACACTCAGTGGATTCTTAGTACGGATATCATTCATGTCTTCGTACATTCTTTTCTTCAACTTCCTCTCAGTTTTCCCTATGTAAGAGGCAGGGCATTTACTGCACAAGGCAATGTAGACCAGACCATAAGACACAGGTACTACGCACTTTACTAGTAAAATAAAAATCCCTGGCTAATAAGAACAAAGCGTCTCTATTAATAATATGTTTACACTGGGGACAGGAACCACACCTAAATGTTCCAGTTTTCCTACAGTTCAATTTTAATGGACCCGTTCATTCTAAACGGTCTTTGACATTGGGACCCCTACTATAAATAATCTTAATAGGGGTTTCAAAAATATGTCCCAAGTCTGAAAGTTGGGAGAACTTATACACCATTCTCTTTCCAAACTCTCTCTAAAGATTCTAGAATCCCCATTAAATTCAGTAACGAAGACTCTACCAAATGTTGAAACAGAACTTTCTTGTTTGTCATTCAGCGTCAATAGTAGGGCATTGGTGTGTAATATCCAAACCTAAAATAGTTTTAAACCTAGTTTATCTACCCTCTAGACCTTCACTGTACACCTTGTGGACCATATCCAAAGGATAACCCTGTCAGAAAACATTCTAGTAAAACCCCACTCTCTTCCACAAAATCTTCATCACATGAACACATCCTACAAACACGGACAAACTGTCCTTTAACTATCCCAATTTTTTGTGGGTAGGGATGGGAGCTAGTGAAGTGGAGTAGAGAGCTAGAATAGGTGGGCTTCCTAAATATTCTAGATTTGAACCCTAAATCAAGTTTCTCTCTGGTAACTTCCAAACAGTTGACTACATGGTTATCATATTGGTGTGTAAACCGTAAAAAAGAGGTAGTAGTTGATATATAATCAAAATAATCAAAAAATTCATTAAGTTTGTCTTCCGAGTCCACCCAAACAATTGCAATGTTGTCCAGAAAATGTTTATAAAGAGTCCAGCAATCTTTATATGGGGAGTTAAAGATGTATAAATGCTCCCAAAATATCAAAATCATGTTAGCATAAAGTGGGGCACAATGGGCTCCCATGGCTACACCAGAAATTTGGTGAAAAAACTTAACTTCGAAAAATATAAAATTGTTCTTTAACACCAATTCAATTAATGTCAAGCTGACATGAACTTCATTGTCAGCCAAGTGGCCAAGCAGCCTTAAAGTCTCTTCAACCCAGTGTAAGCCTACCTGGTGTGGAATACAACTGAACAAGTAGATGATGTCGATAGCCATAAATCTTAACTGCTCATGATGTTGTTGTTGTTTCACACTATGTAAAAAGTCCCAAGAATCTAAGTACATTATGATCAATTTATTTACTTTGATGCAATTTTATAGGGTTATTATGTGCTTTTTAGAATGTTTTAACTTGGGCTAAAGGCTTATTTGTACTTATATATATATATATATATATATTTTTTTTTTTATATGACTTTGTTTTTAACTGATGAATGGTTTCTACCTTTTAGCACTGTGATTGGTGATTTGAAATTGGGAATGGTATATTAATTGAGGAGTATGGGTCCTCCTATTTTGCATCTGACGAAGTCTACATTGATGAAATTGCATCAGAACAATTGGGTGTTAATGTTTTGAGTGTTTTTCATGTTTGTACTGTGACCTCCAATAAATTGGTGATATCGGAGATACTTTGGGCACTTTGTGCTGTTATTTCTGATTCTTTTTTTTACAGCACTAGCTTTATATAATGTGGGATACTACTCAGCAACACAAACTTGTGAGAAAACATAACCACATTACTAGGAATGGTTTAAAATCTGTAGAGTTTAATGAACTGCACTGCAAAATTCTACCGTGCAAGGTCGTTTATTTTTGCTTCTGGGAAAGGGAGATGCAAGATGAGTTCTCCTCCTTTAAATTACTGGTGCCACTAGTACGTTGGTCATGTCTGTGTACTACACAGCTTCATAAATCACATGTGATAAGGGTGATTCAGAAAGTTTTGTGGAGGGGTAAATCAAGCCTAAAAATAGGGACATACCTCCAAGAAAAGGAAAATTGTATGCACAGCTAAATTAGGCCTCAAAATAGGAACAGGTGAGAGGTCTGGTACATATACTTTGAAGTATTACTGATAACCAGAAACAAAGTATACATGCTAGTAAACCAAGTCCCAAGATGCAGGAAATAATGACTTAGTTACAAATAAAAGTCTGATTAAGTGCTTTTGTCTTACAATGGCTTTAATAAAGACTTTATCAGAACCTTTTCCTACATTTTATGGCTACTTCTTTTAAAAGAATGAGTCACATGACATAAAAACAGTCTTTTACTGGGTGAATGTTCTTCAAAGCTTTTTAAATATACAATTCTTAAATGTAAAAAAAAAAATACTTAGTTAATTTTAAATACATTAAAAGACATTACTTATAAAATGAAAGTAGTATTTTTGAAAGCCGGTTTGCTGCTGAAATGCTACAAAAACAGTTTAACTCATGAGACTATGTATGTTAAAAACGTATAGTATTAAAAGTGTTTTTAAAGTATATTTGTTAACTAGATAACAAATGTGTTAATTTAACCCTGTAGTAAATTAGTTGCGTTTAAGGGTAGTTGCCAACACAGTTCTCTGTAGTTTAAAGCGCCCTCCCAGTTACAACCTCTAGAATTCTTTTCATATTTCAGTTTTTAGCATTTTTAGATTAAGAGCTGCAAATCCGTAACCTAATTCATCCATTTATCATGTGTTCATCATTGTTTTTAGTCAGAAATTCTTTCTATTTGTCTCAGTTGATTTCCAGGGGAATATCTTCAAGGTCCAAAGAAGTCATCTTACTACTGCACTCTTCTTCCATGTTGAGACACTGAATACAATGACCCCATTAGCATTGCTTAGCCAGAAAGGCCTCAATGATTTTTAACCAAAAAAAAATAACGACCTGAAATCTTACAACTATCACGCTAGATTAGCACAACTATCCTACTCAGTAGTCTTTTGGCTGCTCCAAGATGAATCGTGTCTCACTTTTCAAGCAGTAAAAGATCATATCATGTGTGTGTTTCTTCACAAAACCAGTGGATCTATAAACAATTGTACTGAGGACCTAAATTTACGCTGACAAATAAACATGACTCGCTGGATGTACAAGTTCCTGAGTCAATATATTCCCAGCCTATGGAATAACTTTCCTGCCACAGGACAAGCAAAGTATGACTTTGTCTTCTTTAAGGCTAGTCTTAATGATTACATGTGTAGACATAAACTTACACCACAGTTATCATGTGCGGCCCTTCTGGGTTTGGGAGGTAGGTTATATTAACTACTCATAAAGGGTGGTGTGACAGCCTCTCTACCCCGGTTCAGTAATCAAGAAGCCACAATTCTCACCACGGACATCAGTGAGAGATGGTTACTAAAAACAGGAATGGATTTACACAGTATTTTTCAGATGCAGCTCTCTGCATCAAGCACAATTTTCCCCAAGAGCAACCAGGGAACATGCTCCAGACCTGAGACTGGACTCTGTCTCCCCAGATCCCAAACAAGACTCACTTTGGAGTACTGTGTCCCAGTTCCAAGTAGCTGAACCATCCACACTGGGGTATTTCATTTTCACGCACAAACACCTGAGAAAGGCTGGTACAGATTTACTAGCCGAGCCCCTTCTGCTCAGACTATAAAGTAACCATGCTGCACCAGTCAATTACTCTCAGGCTCTAACAAGGCTATCCAATTATACTGAGTAAATCAATACTAATGTAAATGGTAGAGTGTAACCAAAGCAGCAAGGCTTTTTGGAGTGGCCATGGCGTCATTAATAAATATCTAAGTACAATAAACACCAGAGTTTCATAACAGGAGAGATGAAAATAACACAGTTGGACAGATACAAACAGATGCAAAAAAAAAATACTTAACTAATCTCACTGCATTTCCTGACTGTCTAAAGAATAAGTGTTCCCTAGCAAACTTAATTAATACAGCAAGACAAGATAAGATGCTTACTTCCACAAGGCAAGGTGATGAGCTTCAAAATGACTGAATTAACTCATCATAACTGACATAGATCTTTTATATCAGGTTTCACAGAAAACAAAACAAATTGCTGTAAAAGTTCCATCCTCTCAGTGGTCTTTATATAATGACATCACATTTGATCACCTGGCTCTGATACAATATACACTCAGAGCTTTGCTAAGATCTGTTGCGGTATCTGAAAGCTACAGAACAATTTAAAAAACTTCTACTCTTCCGTTCCAGAATTATTTGTTTAAACATATACATTATTCAGTTGTAATAACACTATTGATACATTTTTAACACAAGCATTTGTACAAGTCAGTGTTATAGTCAAATGACACAAAATTATTTACAAAACTCCGCTAATTATGCTGACATATGTTACACATGTACTTCCCTATTCTTCCTGGCACAGCTGGCAACACCTCACATTATAACAGGTGTTAAGAAGTTAAGTGTGTCTACTTAAAAGTACATATAGCTAAGTCTTTTATGGACCCTGGGGTAGCTTACCTAGTATTGGTCCCTATGTTTCTATTCCTCCCAATGAATTTTCACTTGTATATTATGCATCAGAAAGAAGGTATGAATTCAACACATGTAATACAGTACCAAAACAGATGTCTGTTTATTAAGCTAGACTACTTCCAGAGGATAACGTTTCCTTCTGTGATGACAACAGCCTAAGTGAATGAAGTAATTAATTCATGGAAACAAAGGGTCAGCAATGAAGGAAAAAGATCTTGGGACAGTTGGTTATTGCGTAGAGAGTAGGTTTACATCAAGGGCTGATTTATTTCCAGTGACAATCAAAGGTTTAAGTGCTCGGCTCCCAAAGGCATATAATGATACAATGGATTTTTGGGAACAAATACCTGAGCAAGTTAGTTATGGAGATGACACTAATGCATGCCTGATGCTCAGCGAGAAAGGGATCGAAGTCACTCTCTTTGTGGCCATAATAATCCCTGGTGAAGAAAATAAAGAAATTAATGAAAAATGTTAAGAAGTTGTTCATATCCAACATCAATAGTAACAGGAATAAAAACATGAGCTAATTAGAGCAAGTTAAAGACTAGCTCCAGATGATGAATTAAAAACGATAATATGCAAGGTTTGGATTTAAGTCTATATTATCTCAAGTACTTTACGCCATGTTCATTGATTTTTGTTTGAATAATGATATATTAGTTTCCAACAGTATTAAAGAAAGTGTTACATGTGTTTATGACAAATCCCGTTTCTTTTTTTCAATGCATTATAGATACAAGCTTTTATACTAGAAATACCACTGCTTAGCCTTGAGTATAGGATCACAGAAGTCTGCCAAGTGAACCACTCTCATACTACAGAAAAGTTACTCAAGTCTTCTACAGACAAAATCCAAATATCTGATGAAGTCTTCTATGTGAAAGACGAAAGCGCTTAATCTTGGTGTGTTTCTACTGCAATAAATGGAGTTCGTATACAGGCTTGTTTGGTGCATTTTCCATTTGGTTCCTGGTCTTCTGTAGACATCAAAGAAGTATTTTAGGCCTCCACATTCCAAATAGAACATAGTCTACAATGTACAGACATCACCCTCCTACAGCACACACACACACAAAAACATACCTACTTGAAATAGTCATAGTTTAATGTAATACAGTTTTGCTAATGATTTGCAATCAAATATTCAGTTGATATTATATTATCTATTTAGCTTGATCCCATACAAAATGGTGCAGAATAGTTAATATTTTAAGTAAACAATATTTTTTCTGACTTACTTGGGCCTCCCTTGAAACAGGCCTGTAAGTCCTCAGGAATGTTGGACTCTCCTTTTGAGAAACACGGGCCTAGATTTATTACATATGAAGATCAGTTTTACACATACTTTATGTATTCATTCTTTATTATTTGAACTGTAATCAGAGAAACCCATTGCTTTTAGCAGGCTAATAAATGTAAACATGAACAATTAAGTGAGATAGAGCAATCTTTACAGTTCAGACATTTACAACCATTTCATATATATTGCCTCTGTACCTAATCTCTACTTTAGTACTGTTCTTTAGTATTTGGGTAGTATATAATGACTCTGTACTCTTTTTAATCATTGAAGTAAATGCAGGTATTAACTCCCCAGGTTTACTCGATCATAAGGTTATAATGATATTGTTATTCATTTCCCTTTCAATTAACTTAGCAATATTTGGAAGGAATTCTTAAACCAGTACTTTAAGTGAAGCTATGCAGTATATTTTTCCCTAGTTTTAAATCAGACTGCCTGCGACAATTTAGAACTATTCATCTGACTTTGCGGTTAAAATAAACCGTAATGGTAAGGGCCCGGTCCAGATGTTTACAGATTTTTGGAGCCTACTAACAAGACCTGGGTTGTTTGAGATGGTCCCAGTTTATTTTCATGCATGGATTTGTAAATAAAATATACTTCTTGCTATATACCCACTACATATTCAGGTTAACAGAAAGGGAATACCAAACTGCTAAATTTATTTAGCACAGATCAAGTAAATCTAAGTACTAAAGCAAAATCTTTATCTATGTGTAGCAAAATGCTCATCGTAGGAACTACACATTTGTACACATGGAGAAGTTCTATTTAAGCATGAAAGTATTGTTTTTTATTTTAGTAAATGTTCTTACAGGTGGTTCATGAGCTAAACATTTTCCTGTGCAAAGAAAAAGCCCAAGGAACAAATCTCAAGACATTTCCCAGAGCATTTTCAAGATATCACTCTTGGAACTCTGTAGCCTTATCTAATCTGATTCATTACTCATCTAAATTGCCAAGCAGTACCTCAAGTATGCTTTGATATACACTCACACCCCCCAAGAAACATATAATGATCCAGACAGTCTCCTTTTTACAGTGCAGTGCTGTATTAACAATTCTTTCATAATCCTAAATCTTGTGACTTTTTGCAAAGGTTTGAACTACTGGCAACACATGATTTTCTGTTTTAGCACTTCCTAAATTACTAAGAGGTTTTTAGATTCTTTAATTCTTTCCGTGTTACCTGTCAGCTCTTGCTTGATATACTGGAATGACCTCATGTTCATTACAGGTCAGGAAAACACAGTGCTCTGGCAACTTTATAGTGATTGAATGAAGGAAATGTTCTATAAATTTTTCTTTAAAGAGAAAACATATTTCTTTTAGTGTCAGGGTCATTAGACTTTTCCTTATATCCTTTAATACTTCTGTAACTATGATTCTTCACTAATTAACTGCAGATAATCTGCATTACGAATAGAGATGTCCAAGTGCATGCTTACAAAAATCTCTCTTTAAACAAATCAGGCTTTTTAACATTATCAAAAAATAAATTTCCTGCATGATTTTGTGATTGTACTTATTTATATGCCCTCTTAAGTTTGCTCACATGAAAGAAAGCATGACTGTAACTGAAGATATCAGCAAATTACATCTCAAAACTGCTTTTATTTCTTTTACTTTCATTTTATCCTGGCACAAAATAACTCTACAATTCAGCAACAAGTTTGTGTGTGTGTCTACCTTATTTGGGTGTATAGGCAACTTTTGGACTGTTTAACTTCATTAAATCTGAAGACAACAAAGGGCTGACTTTTAATTTTTTTGATTAATTCTTTATAATTTATATTTTTTCAGCAGTGATTAGCAGCATCCTTACCACTGAAGTCTTATTTATCCCCTCATATAGCTAGGTCTCTAGATGTATGGCTCTGATCAGCCATTCTGGTAACTTTTTTAATTCTAGGTAATCCAACATTTGACTGAATGATAGTTTAATGAATAATAATCCCTGAATGACACTGAACAAAAATATCATTTGCCAAAAGGAGGCAGTCTCTCCTAAGGTATGGAAACCTCAGAAATAGTTATAAGTGGGGGGGGGGGGATGAAAGATAGCTCCCCCCTTGCATGTTGGCACATGGATGCTTTGATACTATGTCAAATACTTTAGTTAGCCATTTTAATTTTTAATGAATGCTGTTACATTGGCTTAATCTGAAGAATCGACATTTACTGCAATACCATGTGATCAAAACATGTCACAACTCCAGTTCTCTCTTTTTTCGACAGGCTCAGTTACTGTTTATTTTTCTGTGTTTTAGCTCTATAGCCAGTTCCATGAGGAGCTATTTCATAACTGCATCTAGAAACAGATAATTTTCTATTGAAAAGAATGACACTTAAGATGAAGCAGACATTACAATTTGAATAAAATCATCTGAATCTACCAGTAAGGGGCATGTATAGCTCTCATGAATAGTTGGGCTTGTATCACTCTTCTAGAATATCAAGGGGAGATTTAACTCACCCTTTAGTATAGCTTTGTAAGAATTTTATTTGTACACTTGGTAACCAGGTGCATGTTGGGCTAGTTAAGTGATCTTTTTCAGCTACATAGGTTCATAAGTTCATAGGTTTATACTAGGCTATCTGCCCTAAGGCATTTATAAGCCTAGCCCAAAGTTATGTGGCTTAGGCCACCCCTTATGTTAGATATAATGTGCCCATTAGTTTGTTGTGCCTCTGTCCAGCAGTGACACAGAGATGATTCCCGGGGTAAACCTACGATCTCCCATCCACCGGTCAAGATTTCTCTTGAACAGAGCCAGCGAGGTGCTCTGCCTCACATGGACCGGGATTTTATTCCACAGCATGGGGAGTCTCTGGGTGATAAGTCTATCCCTCCAGCACGCCCTATTTATATCCGTGCTAAGGTTTAAGTCACTTGCTCTAGTGGTTCTGGTGGATTTGGATTTTTTGAGGTGGAGCATGTCCATTAATTCTGGGTTGGTCATGGCCTTGTATGTCAGGCACAGGTCACCTCTGAGTAGACGGTATGCAACTGAATAGAGTTGGAGTTTCTTCAGTCTGGCAGTATATGACAGGTTTTGGAGTCCCTTTATCCTTTTGGTGAGGAACTTTTGGGGTCTCTCCAATTGCTGCAGGTGTCGGGTGAGATACATCCCGAATGGGGCATTGTACTCGATCATTGGTCTGATAAGTGAAGAGTACAGGGGAACAATGACCTCACTTGATCTGGATGTGAATCCCTTCATGATCAGATGGGCAAAGTAGAAGGTCTTTCGAACCACTTTAGCAACGTGAGTGTCAAACGAGAGGCCACTGTCAACCTGGGTACCCAGGTCCCTGATAACCTCTTCTGTGCTTAGTGGGTTGCCATCTATATGGTAGCTTGGGGTTACCTTGTTTTTCCCGAAGGGTATGACTATACACTTTTTTGCGTTTAACTTCATGTCATGGCTCTGGCACCAGCTATCAGTTTCCGTGAGACCCCTCTGAAGGATGTCTGTGTCCGATGTACTATCCACTATGGCACCCAGTTTGCAGTCATCCGCAAACTTTGTCAGCCATAGTCCTCCTATGTTTGCCTGTACTTCTGAGAAGTAGATGCCGAACAATAGGGGGCCATGGACTGAGCCCTGTGGGACACCACTTGTAACCGGCTTGGAGTCTGACATGGCTCCAGCAACTCTAACCCTGTGGGTTCTGTCCTTTAGCCAGTTTGCAACCCATCTTGTGACATATGGGTTTACATTTAAGCTGGTAAGTTTCTCTATGATACCTGAGTGGGGTATTGTGTCGAAAGCTTTTGCAAGGTCAAGGTAGGCTGTATGGACTGTCTTTCCCTCATCAATGGCCTTGGTAACTGTTTCGAAGAAGTCGACCAAGTTCAAAAGGCAAGATCTGCCCTTGACAAAGCCAAACTGGGTTGGGTCCAAGGTCTGCAAGTCCCCTATGTCCTTGTTTATGAGTTCCATTATGATCCTCTCCATAGCTTTGCAGACCAGGCTTGTTAAGCTTATGGGGCGGTAATTACCAGGGTCCATAGAGGCACCACCTTTGTGGAGTGGGACCACAGTTGCCGTGCGCCACTCCTTACAGCTCTGCCTAAAGGCATAAAAAGAAACAGTTAATCAACACTTAACACTGAAAAGCATTAGTGTGCAGCAAACAATTACAGTGGATTAAAACACTGTGGGTATAATTATTTGCTTTGAAGAAATGTTAGGGTAGAGAAAAATAATTATAGTGAACACAGGATAAAGCTTTGAATAATGGGATTCAAAGTGTATCAGTGAAGTACAATATAGCAGCATGTTTCAACTCTTGCATTGTTAAATTATGTCTACATTTAGCATTATATACTGTTGCAAGTACAAAGTAGCTGTCCTATATACAGTATGTACAACTGTATACAATATGCAAAAGAATTTGCAATTAGAGTATCGTGTTGTATTATGGGCTAGCAACCTAAGAACACAAGTGTGAGTAGAATTGAGCAATGAAAGAATAATGCTAGGGTGGTTTGTCAAAGCAATGCAAATGAATGGCTTTGAAAAAGTGTACCTTACTCTTAAGCTTGTTTTTTCTGTGTAGTACCAGTTGAGCTATTTTATATGGCTGAAGGGAGAGAGTTCCAAACAGCAGAGGACAGCTACTTCTTCTCAAAAAATTTTTATTAATTATATGAATAGCAAGACAATTAAAAGATTATACATAACAAGAAGGCATAAATGAACATATAACAATTCATCTAGTGATAACAACCTTCCTGAGATTTTGATAAATTATTTAGAAATAAAACATACACCATATGTACACTATATACAAGTTAGGCAACCTGAGAGAAAAAAAAATATATATATTTAACATTAACTATTTAATATGTTTAGAACCTTTTCTAACACAACCTTTCTAATAGCTTTTTTTTGGACTCCCACCTAAGTATCTTTGAGCATCAATAAATTTAAAAGCCATTTTCTGGAAAGTAACCCATTTTAATTTAGAACGATCAATCCAATTTTGTATTATGTAAAGTTTTAGTAATGAGCAAATAAAAATGATAACATGAATATCAACTTTTGAAAGATGAATCAATGGAATATGTAGAATAGCAAATTCCCACGTCAACGTGGATTTTTGATATCCCATTTTCTGCAGTCTGACTTTCAAAGATGTCCACAATCTGTGAGAAAAATGACAATACCATAGAATATGAAGGAGGTTTGCTTGGGGATGAGAACAGCATGAACACGAAGGGGACTTATTTGGGTTAAATTTGTTTAATTTGATTGGGGTAAAGTAGGCATCATTATTAATCATTAATTGTGTGTATGCTAATTTTTTAAAAGGGATAAATTCCTTAGTGTGTCTAATAGCCAGGACTTTCTGAGATTCTGACAATTGGGAATTATAATTCAACCAAACATTAGATAAAAGACAGTTGTGGTCCATCATTAAAGAATTAATTAATTTATATGAGTTTGAGAGCATTTTATCAGATGATGAAAGTATTTTGATAATCGTGTTAAGGTTTTTCAATTGTGAGTCTATGGGGACCAGACATACAAATTTGTTTTAATTATTGCTCTTGGTTGTGTAAGAATTGGTGAGTAATTCCAGTTTACTTTCAATAACTTACGCCAGTCAGATAAAGGCAAGTCAAGATATTTCAAAACATCTCCTACTTTTAGATTTTTAATTAAAGGATAGTTTGTTAAGTTCAAAAGTTTATTGTCCAATAATATATTTGGGTTTAGATGAATTGGCTGAACATGGTGCGAGATCTTTCTAGTTTACACATTTTGAGTAAGGTTTGGAAATCTCTAATCTTTTGTTTAAATACTGTAGATATATTTTTAATAAATAAACTATCCAGAGAGATAAAGGGAATAGCTTCAGGATTTAAATTATTAGAAATGACATAATTATACCATAATTTTATCCATAAAGAGTGATTTGGATAAGAAGTGTTATTGAATTTAGAGATAGTAAGAAGTTTATTGGATGAGACAATCAAATAATAGAGATAAAGATTAGGTAAACCCAAACCTCCCTTGTCCTTCGAAAATGCCAATCTAGAATAGGAAATGAGGACAGCTACTTCTATACACTTTGATGTCAAACCTAGCAGTTTGGAGGTTATGTATTGCTTGCAGTCTTTTTAATGGCTATGTAGTTTCATTGTGAATAAGGTTTATAGGTACTTACTAGGCTACTGATCTGAAAAATCTTAAAAAGTCTAGCCTTACATTCCCATGGTAACTTTTAGCCATCATATTTTGCATTCAAATAACTCAGAATCAGGCAGAACTAAGAATGGTGGGATATCTTCTTGTTACCCCTATCTAGGAAGAAAATGGGTGCTAAACCTGGGTGAATTTGCAGTTTCCTATCCAGTTATCTAAAATATGTTTGAATGCTATAATGGAAGTACTTTGCTTTATGTGGAGTGGAAGACAGTACCATAAAACAGGTATTCCCTGCGATACATACCTATCCCTCCAACATGTTCCATTTATGTTGCAAAATAGATTGACATCCCTCAAGAGAGTATTCATGCTACCATTTAACATGCGAGTATGTAACATGCCTGACAGAACAGGGTCGGCTCCGGCTCAGTCTGAGAGTCAGAAGTTGCCTCTTAGTCACCTATATGGTACTGAGTAGACAAGGCTTTGATATGGTCTGCAAAGTTTTTGTGATTTAGGCTCTTGACATTGTAATAAGAAAGCACTGTGATCATTCTAGTTTTAAAAAGTGCTTGGAGAGGAACATACCAAATGGGACATTATATTCAATGACCAGCCTGAAGAGAAACGAGCACAGTGGAATGATTACACCGCTTGGCCATGACACCATACTTTTTAATACAAGCTGTGCAAAGGAAAAGACCTTCCTTACAATAGTGAGTACATGGTGATCAAAAGGCAATTCATTGTTGACATAGTTGACATAGGTTCCCAGATCCCTGACTACAGATCAACTTTCAGGGGCATATTGTCAATGTGATAAGTTACAAGGTAAGTCATGCTTGTCAAAGGATATGATAATACATTTCTTGGCATTTAGTTTTAGTCCATGATTTTGACACCAGCTATTGGTTTGGGAAAGGCCTTCTTGGAGGATTTTGGCATCTTCTGAGGAGTTTATGATTGTGACAAGTTTACAGTCATCTGCAAACTAGGTCAGCCATAAACCCTCAGCATTTGCTTTGATCTCTGAGAAGTAAATGCCAAAGAGTAGTGCAGCCCAAGGAATGAACCCTGGGGTATACCACTAGTGACAGGTGTTTTGGAGAAGGTAGAGCCGCTCACTCTAATTTCCTAGGCTTTATTTGTGAGCCAGTTTGTTAACCAATGAGTTAGATAATGAATTACATTTAGCTGGGGGAGTTTATCTACAATACCCAAGCATGGGATGGTCCTGAATGTCACTGTGAAGTCTAGATATGCAGAGTATACAGATTTGCCCTCATCCATTCAGTAACCTTCTTGAAGAAGTTGACCATGTTAAGGAGACAATTTTAACCCTTGATGAATCTGAACTGGCTTGGGATGAAAGTTTGTAGACTGCCTAAGTCCTTATTTATTAATTCCATAATGATCTTTTCCACAGCCCTATGGCTTATAGGTCTGTAATTACTCAGGTTGGTTGATGCCCCACCTTTGTGCAAGGAGATGACTGTTCTGTCCTCTATTTATCTGATGTGAAGTCTGCCTGCACGTTGACATTGAATAACCTCTGTAGGAGATCTGACAATTAATGTTTTAGGCTAACCAGTAGACAAGCCTGGTATGTTATCCGGTCCATAAGTAGTGTTCTTTGCCTTGGATAGCACCTTGAGGACTTGTTCTTGGTAGATTACCAGGTGTAGATGCAGGAATGTGATCTGGGAATATAGGACAATTAGGGTGAAGTTTGAACTAAATAATTCTCCTAGTATATTGGCTATGTCCTCTGGATCCAAGTGTGTAGTATCCTTTACTATTAATTCTGAGCAGTGCTGGGCATTAGTTCTGAGATTTTCAACATAGTAAAAAAAAAAAAGACTTTGGTTATTCTTCACCTGGGTGGATATTTTTACCTCATGTCTGGTTTGGGGTGGTGTGATTAGGAGCCAGAGTTCCTTGTTAAGTATAGCAAGTACATTACTGACTTATTTTTACATGCAATGATTTTTTTCCCTTTATTACAGAGCCTGTATATATTCGGTTTCTATCACAGAAGTTTATTTTTAAATTTGGAGTTGTACTTACTTTACATCTATGTAGCTATTTACATTTGCATAAAATATGATGGTAAGCGATTATGCTTAAGTAATGGGGTTGTTAAGATGGAAGAGGCTTTGGAATTACCAAGGTCATTATTCCATTTTTAGTAGATTGGCCTGGTATAATCTGAGAGTACAGAGTTATTGGCAGATACTTTCAACTTAAGTCGGATGACTGATTTGTGATTGGATTTGAACAGGGAAGAAGTTACAATTGGTGGGGACCAAAGCTGCCCCATATTGGTAAGGACCAAGTCCAGGATTTTATTGCCCCTAGTTGGGGTGTGGACTAACTAGTCCAGAGATTTTGCATTAATTAAGTACAGACATTTTTGGGCATACATTTTTGAGGATGTACAAGGCTAGTTAATGGAGGAATAGTACTTTTTAGTTAATGACCGATAGCCTTGTGGTGTTAGGTGCAGGCCATCCCTGGCAAAGTGGTTAGGACTGTCCAACATCTCCTCCCAGGCTAATATATATATTATAACCCCTTCAAATGACAGCAGAAGCTACATAAATTGTTGAAATTAGTGACCTTTCATTTATACTGGGACATCATTCTTGGTGACAGTAGAATACTGCTCAGTGGTGGTTCCTACCTGCCTCAGACATACACTCCTAGCACTCCAGCATGTTTTTCTTCACAGTCCAGGGAGGTATGTTTCATGATATTTACACCCATGTGGACTAAGACTATGCCATATGTGTACTTGTGGTGTAAGGACATGAGTGCCTGTGTGATGTGTTGAAACTTGATTCTTGGCACCTGAAACAACTAACTTTGGCACTCTCCTTTGACAGTTTGGTGAGTGGTGCACCATGTTGTTGGATTAGGATATTCAGTTGTGTGAAGGTTTGCCTTATGGGCTTTTGAAATGAGTCAGTGTGACTCATACGTGTGTTTTGTGGTGGGTGCTGACAGTTTATGAGGTTAGTGAGGACACTGGTTTCCTAGGTTACATTCATGATGCCTTTGTAGTTTAGCTATGTTATTTTTAAGAGCTTCAGTATATACAGACCACTGTGCTTGTTCTGAGCCATGTGTGATTGGTTTGGTGTGCTGTTATGATGGATTGACAATCGGCATGTTATTTGTCATGGCCGCATGTGAGAACTTTGCCTCCAATAAAATTATAAAACTACCTCTTTCACACATTGTGCCAGTTTAAGTAGTGGGAGGTTGTTAGCAAACATGACAATTGTTACATTGTCCCAGGATGCTCATTTCAACCAAGCAGGCTGCAGAGACAGTAGGAAAGTGCAAATACATGGTTCCAGGTGTTTGTTAATTTGGGTTGAAGGGGCAGTAGTGCCTATTGCCTTTGGAATTGATTAGTGTTTATGAGATTTGTAGTTGTTTACTGGAAATAAAGACTATATAGTAAAGGAAATAGTGATGTTCTCAACACAATTGTATGGAGCTAGGAACCTATATCCTTTGCTCCCTCTCTCACCAGAAGCAAAAGAGTAGCACTAATCCCAAGCTGCTTCCTGAAAAGTAGAATTAAAAACACATTTGCACAAAGCTAGGAATCCGTGAGTGCAAGGAGTGGACAGAAGAGTAATATAACTTGTGTTTGTCCTGAAACAGAAGGTTACAGTGCTGAGTTCTGCTATGTATTAAGTTAATGAACCACCATATTTTACACCAACTTTTTTGGAGGAGGTCTGCGGTACTTGAAGTCTAGATATACAAACATACAGCCATGTGTTTCAGGAGGTATACACTGTTTCTTTTTTTTTGCTGTTTTTTTTTTCTTTACAGATTCTCTATATAACTTGATTTTTCAAGAGAACTGCAATTATTTTCCACTTCTAGGTAAACATGTTTTGTGACCTCTGAGTTCATGTAGAGTACATTTAATGGCCTCAATCCTAATCATATCTTCTTCAGATGAATTTAATGTCTTGTAGTGATACAATCTGCAGTTCTGAACTTCAGTATGTCAGTGTTTATTATAGTCAGCCACGTTTATATTTTCATGAGTTTGTCCTGTCCATGTTCTAAGGTAAGTTTCAATTTCTGTCTCTTGCTTTTCATGGTTTTGGGATTTGAATATTAACGTTAATGTGTCACTAGACTTTGGTTTCCTTCTTTTCTAAAAATGTGTAGATTTCTTTAGAAATAAATTTATTATTTTATAATAATTCCGCCAAATGTGTGAGAATTCTACTTCTACCTTTGGCAGAGTTCTAGCAAAATGGTTGCAGCAGCCTTGAATAGCTTAGTTGTATTTCTAACTGTCTTTGCATTAGGTAAAATAGGAGATACTGTTAAACACATACCATGCATGCTGGGATTCCAGGAAAGTAACCTAACATCCTGCAGTGGTTCTAAGTGGCTTTTTGTTAATGAATCAGAATGTGGAGGAGTGCACAGCTGCCTACCACTACAACACAGGATCAAAACTTCAGTTGTCAGCTGCTTTTTATTAAGATTTACCGTGGCACATCGACATCTGAAAGATGCTTCAGTTTTATTGATGCAAGAGCTGCAAGGCACAAGTAAAAGATTGGTCACTTGTACACTATTCATTTGGTAGCTCTAAAAAACAACAATTCAACTAACATTTGCTATCTTTCTAGTCAACATTATGTATTTATTTATTTATTTCAGTTTGATAACTTAACATCAGAAAGTAAGCAATCTTCTATTTCTAAGACTACTAGTCATCAATCTAATAATTCAATCAGCTCATGAAAGCTATAGCAAATATCCAGTTCTATCACTACAAAATTTAAAAGAAACTTTGGCACAATTGGTAGACATTGTAGGCATTGAAACTGAAATTAATGCATTACAGCTGAGATTGCAAGAAAATTAAAAAATAAAATAAGTGCTTTAGAAGATTGCCAGGCTGCATCAGGAAAATAAATTGGGATATAAATAAATTAAATAAACTTATTTAAAGCCTAAATCAAGGAGGAGGCCAGTGTTCATACAGATGCACAACGCAACTTACCCTGTACTGATGTACTGTGATGCATTGCTGTGCCAGTAAATGACTGTAATCATGAACATTTCTACAAGGGCAACCTCTCATTGCCTGGAATTTGCATGATTTTAAATCACTCCACTAAGCAGCTGAAGCAACAATGCAGTGAAACACCCTAACTACTAACAAGCCAGTACATGAGCAGTGAACCCCCCGAAAGAGAGAGAGAGAGATACACACACACGCACACATATATGAATGCACAGGTGCATGCCAACATGAATGCATATGTACACTTACACACATTCACAACAGACACACATACTGTCTCCCACAGACCCACTGACACACTGTCCAGTACACACACACCTACACAGTAGTATACTGACATATATAGGTTTACGTAAGCTTCATTCCATATACACTGTGACTTGCCTTCAGTGGTGGGCTGACCAAGATGTAACAGCTCTACTTCTCTCTCTACATATTCCCATCACTGAAATGCATGTTGTGTATGGCAAGATTGTCATGTACAGTTATGTATCTGCAGCCCTGTCTTGCATGAAACACAAATACTACAGATGTTCAAGAGTCCTGAACTGCACAAGTCTTCTAAATCGAGAAGCACATTTATATAGACCCGTCCCACAAACTGCCACTTCACATGCAGAGCTATGAGCATCAGTACCCAGGAGCATATAGACTGCTTATAGGCAAAAACCTCTATAAGGAGAGCCTTGTGAAGCATGCAAGACAGCACTCATTGGCTTGTATACTTCACAAAACCTCTGTGGATACAGGCAAGAATAACCTGATTTTGAGAAGATTACTTGAAATCATTCCTCCTCAAAAATGGATAATTCAGATCTAGGATTTCTTAAATGGTGTCTGGCCCCTCTAAAACTGTACCCACACATCTGCCTAAACGACACCGCCGTGCCCCCTATTTCACTTAAGGATGTTGAACTTTCAACACTGTCACAGTAATGTTCAATAAATAGAAAAAAAATATGGTGAAACTCACATAATTTCTGAAGCAGGTTTAAACTATGGACAAGTTAAGAACA
This sequence comes from Protopterus annectens, assembly GCF_019279795.1. NCBI lineage: Eukaryota > Metazoa > Chordata > Ceratodontiformes > Protopteridae > Protopterus > Protopterus annectens. Next base: position 568,153,710 of record NC_056748.1, read on the forward strand.
GCAGGTAGAAGATGTGCAGGTAGACATGTCAAAGATGTATGTGCATGTTCCATATCTCCTAAAATACAAAATTAAGTTTAAAATGTAGTAATCTCTGGTTTGTGTTTCTCATAACAAGACTGATTAGAGCTGCACCTGCTGCCTCTGTGGCCCAGACCCACTGAACATGACCTATATGAACTCGGATGATGGAGGATCCAGTGCAGCAGAATGAAAGGGAGTGTCAAATGTCAGCTGGTCCATCATGTGGAAGGGTGGCAGTGGACATTCACTGTAGTAACCAAGCTAAACTTCTACTTAAGTGTGATAGTGGCAAGATTAATTTTGATGATTATCTTTGGTAACACAGATATCCTAGTGAATATTTCCAGTCTGGCTAAGAAACAGTACCAAACTTCAAAGATTTTCAACAACTCTCTGCTCAGTAGCCAATTTGCTTTGTTAGTGTCCTCTAACTATCGGAATGAACTATTGAAAAGGATATTTTTCACATCTAATTCTGATGTCCCATCCCCTGTCGACCACCATCTACTGTGTGATTACAGCTACGTCCTCCTCAGTCTCTGTCACATGGAGATAGGAGTACATTAGTACAGTTCTGTCCTGACAGTAGTGGATGCTTTTCTTTCTTTGGCCTACCCTTACTTCATAACACAATGGAGTGTGTGTGTTGATGTCAGTCTGGTTTAGGTATATTATCTTTGGCCTACCCTTACTTCATAACACAATGGAGTGTGTGTGTTGCTGTCAGTCTGGTTTAGGTATATTATCTTTGGCCTACCCTTACTTCATAACACAATGGAGTGTGTGTGTTGATGTCAGTCTGGTTTAGGTATATTAGTTGCCCCATACAGACCCCCTGATGCAGATGACTATCCTTTACTTCTCACCCTGGCTTCCATGTGGAGTGCCTTAGTCAGGCAGAAAATCTACCCTCTCCTAAGATGAGTAAGACACTAAACATTTCATTCCCACTCACTATCAATACTTCCATTGGCTGTTTGCTTGTGAAACCCAGGTTTCAGGGCTACTAATGTTAATTAATTAATGTTGATAATGTTGTTGTTGTTGACCAGTCACAAATCTGGCATAATACTGTTTAAATAAACACCTTTACAAAATGCACTTATTTGCATACCTGCATAATTACAAAGCTACATTTTATTTTGTTTTGATGAATTGATTTTGTCTACTGTGTCAGAAATGTAATGAAAACATTATGGATTTCATACATTCTTTGGGACTGAGTCAGATGTTCCTCATTAGAATGAATTAAGAGAATTTTGATGCATACAAAAATAATTATAAATAATAAACCTCCCACGTCCCTTTTGCTTTTTATAAGTAATACTGCTCCTCAAAGGTATCAAAAACAGGACAGTCACCTTTTGATTAGACTTGTGATTATTTCTTCATTTAACTGTCATTTGTTCAATGAGTAACCTTAGATAAAGAATGGTAGAAATATGCCCTAAAACCTTTGAAAGCCTTCAGAATCACTCTCTAATTAACAAATAGTTATTGACTACTTGATTACATGGAAGAAAATATGGATGATCTGCACTTAGGGGGACAGAGGAAGAGAGAGAGAGATGAGCAAGTGTAGGATTTTACTCCAACCTTTAATCATTACTGCAACAGGACAATAGGTCCACTCATGTAAAATATGGTTTGTTATATCATGTGATACTGTTTTTTACCTTTGGCTCTGTTTTGCTTTTGATTTTTTAAATTGTAAAACAATAAAATGTATTGAAAATGGACATTCCATGTTTCATTCTCATCTGTTTATATAATTCTGTATGTCTGATACTTATGTGGCACAGTAATACAGTAGTTTGCTTGCTGCCTCAGTGTACCGGTCTCTGGGATGCATTTTGTGTGGAGTCTCCATGCCTTGTGTCTGTGTAGGTTTTCAGATGCTCTTGTTTCCTCTCATAACCAAAAATATGTTGGTAGACGTACTGCTGATTCTTTAAAATGCCAATGGGTATAAGTGTTAATGAGTCTGAGGATGTGCCCCGCAATGGATTGTATCATGTCTCGGACTGATTCTCCACCTTCCACTGACTGCTTGACAGGACAAGCTTTGGCTTCCTTATGATCCTATACAAGATAAAACATGTATTGGAGATGGAAAAGAATAATTAACGAGTAGCTAATTGTCAACTTAAACTTATCTTTGTAGCTTGGGTCTTCTCTGAAGAGAGTCCAAGGTGAATCAATTCACTTATCACCTGAAAAATGAATACATTAAATGTTGATACTTCATAAAATATATTTTATCTATTTGTTGAACGCATAGGTGAGGTAATCCAAATTAGGCAGATTTCAGCCACAGTCTTGGTCATAGGCCAAAGACAATAAACTGCAGTAGAGCTTACAAAGTAACATTTACATATGGACTTAATGATTTATGCAAAAGACATACAAGAAATGTACAGTACTACAGCCAAAAATATTAAAATCTGTTATACCACAGACACATATGTATCACCTATTTAACAAACAAAATGTTATGACCACACTCAGCACTGGAAAATAAGCTAATATCCACCAATGTATGCATCCAACTAATCACATAATACAGAAATGGCTACGGAGTATACACTATTTAGGATAGAAAAGGTAAGGTAATGGAAGAAAATAATTCTACTGAGAAAATGCTAAAGAACAGAGGAGGAACAAGGATCTTATAGAATAAGTAAAAGAACAATGCAAAAGAGGAGTAATGGCTGTGTAAAGAGGAAAGGAAATGTTATAGATAGTATAAGTCAAATGGTAGATAATACAAGATGAAATATGACCAAATGGTAAAGCAGGAAGAAAGCAAACACACAGGCCTCAGTTTTACAGCTAGGCAGACATGAGAAAACTGTGGCAAAATTAAAGGAATGTGCTGGTTGGCAAGTGTGAAGCATGACAAAATTAAATAAATGTACCAGCATTAGCCTAATGAGACTGAGCAACAAAAGTAGGAAAACATCTGGAAACCACTTTGTAATCACAAAGCTTATCCATGGTCACTTCTGTACTACATGAAGTGCTCTCATCTTTTTTGCTCCCTGTTTACTTGCAAATGAACACATTTCTTTTTAGCATCAGGCACAGTTTGGGGACTTATTAAAGTGTTTTTTGCCCTTTCAGGTAATAACAGATGCCTGTGTTTGGTTTTGTTATTTATGGCCTTGCCTATGTGTTTCATACATTGGCCCTGTGGAACTGTGTTATGGCAGGAAAAGTTAACTCCAGGTATGATTTACAGCTAGACAACAGGCTTTTTCCCCATTATTTCCATCACTTCCCATTCAGATCACTTCCTTGAAGGTGAACACAAATACAGTGAAGCTAGATGCACTTTGAGAAAGTGTGTGCATGTAATATATTTTCAGTGGTGAAATTTATCTCAGGAATATCACAAGCATAATATCTCAGTACAAAACAAGAATCCACTACATTCTGAATCCCCACTGTCAACATGTAAACAGCACTCCGGACTCCACAAGTAACTTACCTTGGTGATCATACTATAGAAAGATAAACCTTGAAAAATACCTAAAAGGTTATTTTTTCTTGAAACTAAAGTTATTAGCTAAGATGTTTGGGCGTTGCGTACTCTCAAATAAAATACAATTTAATGGTATAATGATCTGGTGAACTCCTATTCATTTTTTTCTGTGACTACATCGTTGAATAGGACTCTGGAAATGCCACAAAAAAGATAAGTGATAGTACCCAAGGACCACTCTTCTTCTAACATATAACAGAAATGATTATATCAGCTCTTGTTTCTTTGATAATGGAGTGATCTAGAAAGTTGAGTATTACAGCCTAATATAATAAATGCAGAAATCATGCAGCAATGAGCTTAAGCAAAGATAATCTTGGAAATGTTTAAATGTAGCAGACCTTGTTAAGGTATCAAATAACTTTCACACAATAATCTCCTTTATTACAGAGGAAGGCACACAAGTGGGAGACTAGGAACTCAAGATCCTATCTCCTGAAGCTACAAGAATACCTTTTTTCATTAAAAGCAACATCATTGTAACAACCATAGAACAGCCACTGACTAATTAGAAATTAACATTACACCATTCATTTTACTAAGATCTCCTGACTGCTTGTTTAGGACATTCCATATTAGGTACAAGTTCCAAATTCCATGTTAGCAGTTTCTACTTAGAACAAATCTTATATTTTTCCTAATACTTTTCTAACCCTGTCAGCACTTGCTAATATTAGACAGGAAGCAAATCAACACATACATTCTGAAGGACACTCAAGAATTCATTCTGCTATGAAAGTATATTAGAAATGAAATGGACACACTAACATTTTCCCTTCTCTGTACTTCTCACTCTTCATAGCCTAAAGCTCACCTTTGTATTGGCAGGGTTGGGAAAGGATATTTGCAAGTGAGTGGTAAATTTTCTTGCTAAAATGATAGAAAGTTAGTAAGTAATTCATATTATTAACCTGCAACATATCATACTATAGTTAACAAGATAAAGGGCTCAACTGGGTGACTAGATTTTAGAGCAGGGATATTTACCTTAATAACATTAAATATTGACTAAAGGATAGACTGTCTTTCCTGCACAGAGATGCTGATATTGTTAAGTGTTAAAAAAACGTGAACCCTCTTCTGGAATGAGTCTGCACAAACCAGTTTGGAAACTGTCATTGCATGATGTAATCTCAGCTGAAACCTTCAATATTTTTTAAATATAACACTCCACCTTCAAGACCAATGCTGCCCATTCACAAAACTCAAATCAGAGCTTACAAAAAGAGACAAAGTTTGGTATGCTTAGAGACATAACAAGGGAGAAACCTGGGAACAAAACAGCACTCAAAACTCCTACACAAAACTGATTGATTAAACAAATAAAAATCTCTCACATCTATGGAAAATAATGTGAAATGAACAGAAACCATTAACCATATGTGGTCATAAGCTAATATCTGAGTGCAGTGATAATTGTGCCAGAGATAACTCTGCTATCTTAATGGCCAAGCACTGTGTAAACAAAGTTGTCCCCCTGCCAACAGCTATCCAGACTCTAAACTTCTACTTAAAACATGACCTCCACCAACACTCCTTTATTCCAGTGTCTCTCTATACAGTGGTCCACTATGAATAAGTGGTTTATAGGCATTAAAACTACATGGTAGACCAAGTTTTGATGGTTTGTATTCCAGATTCATTTATGTTTATAATACCTACATATTCTAACCCCTGCAATGCATTGTAAATGCTTGTATTTCTACAGGGATTTTCCCAGATATCTGGAAGTCAGCCACCATTATCTCTTAATCTAACACTACTAGTTTCTAATCAGGTTTGAGCACTCTTCATCCTTGGACCCCCTATCTAGGCTACTACAGTCAGCCATGTCTCCATAGCTTAAGCAATGCATAGATACTAACAAATTTTCCTAAAAGACGCAGAATTCTACTAGTATCCACTGATGATACTTACTGTGACAAAAAAGATTGTAATCCCACCTAGTGGCAGCAAAATGTGATTGATAGGGAGGGGCTACAGTCTTAAGATCTGCACCATTGTCACCACTGTCACCAGTTTGTGTGTGATGGTGCAAGCTTTAAGTCTGCACTGCTGGCACCAAATAACTGACCTTAAGAGCATATAGACTGTTACCTCATTTAGCAAAATGGTGGACAGCCTGTAAGCACACTAACTGTGCAGCTCCTTAATCCTTTAATCATCATCTGACCTTAAGAAGGCACATCGCTCAAAGATAATACTCTAAACATCAAAGGATCAAAACAGGATTACGAATACATACTTCTTTCATCTCTATTTTTGACGGAATCCTCTTTTTTGAGCAAAAATAATACTTACTGTGAGCTGAACCCTGAACCGCATGGTGTGGATTCTTCCAGACATACAGGCCTAAAACAAGAAAAATAAAAAAGGCATCTCTCAGAACAGTATTTATTGACTAAAAACTTTTTTCTTATCACAAAGCATCTAACTTTGGACATCAAATGGAGAATCAACTAGATCAAATGGAAACTTTAACTACGAAAACTAAACTATCTATGATATCTACTCCTGAGAAAGACATCACCTCCAAAAGGCAGAAAACTAATAAATTGCAGCAAGAGACTAGTAAGCTGGCCCTCAGATCAAAGCAGGAACAATCTTTAACATTGGATGACCTTAAAAATACACTGCAACCATTGCAAACAGAAGTGTAAGGTTTTTCACATAAACTAACCACATTTGGTTCTAGTCTGGACCAAATTATGCCTAGAATTGAACAGAATGAAGCTAAATCTAATAACAATAAACTAAAAATAAATGAAAAAAATAGTAAGTCCAACAACAACACCACGTATGAGGCGACCAGGCTCACTTAAATTATCCAGAGTAACACAAATAATCAGCCTGAATGAAAGATGAAAGATGAAATTATCCAGAGTACTCAGAGAGTATATAAAAGCAAAGATCTTTTATTCACATAAATCCAACAGGTTAACGCTTTCACGTATTGCTTCCTCAGACCTTGAAAATTTGAATGCAACAGTTGCAATCTTTAAATACTGCAACAGTCAAGGGCGAGCCCTTCACTTAACCATTTAAAGGGCAACAACTTCATTATCTACCTACTGCCAGATAATACACTATAAAACAACAAATATGCATACTTTATCCCTAAACATTGAAACTAAAATACTATCATTATAACAGACATAACAATAAATAATCAAAGCCTTCAAATGAAACACTTCAAATGTTGTCATTGAGCATACGTACAAAATTAAAACTATTCTACCTAAAACATTCACAGTAAATTGGCTCACATATTAGCCATTTTATATATATATATATATATATATATATATATATATATATATATATGCATGCATAAAAGATAAATATAAAACTTCAGTGTAGATCAAAGGATATATACATCCTACAAATCAAATTCTAGACGGAGCATGAATGTACACATTCCACTATCCATAAATAACATTGGACTCAAAGGAAGACATGGGCACAAACTCATAATGTCTCATTCTATCTAAAGAACCAAAGCTAAGTTCATTACCAGACCCACATCTACATTGAAACATTATGTTGCCCTGATCATATATAATATCACAATTCTATATATATAACAAAGGTGAGAAAGGAAAGATATCCTCTCGGTGTATTTATAAGGCTAATGTGAGACAACCAAACTCCTAGCTATCAAAATAGGTTTGATAGAGGCTCTTTCATTAAGGCCATAGCCTTTATCAGCTCTCAGCCTTACTATCCAGTTGGTTTCTTTCCTCTCTGTATTATTTCTGATGTTACCCTCCATAATTATGGGCTGCACATAGTCTATGACCATAAATTTAAAGTGATGTTCTTGCCCAAATGCTAATGCATGTTTTGCTAATACATTTTGCACATACTAAACCCTAATAGCATAGAGCATTAGCAAAACATGCTTTAGCATTTGGGCAAGAACATCACTTTAAATTTATGGTCACAAAGATGAAAAAATATCCCTTGAAACCCCTGAGGAGGCAAAGTCCACTTTTCTGCATCTTTTCAAGGTAAATCCAGCTTGAAGCAACTCAATTCACCTTTTCTGAAGCCAACGGCATCTCAAAGGAGAAGTTCAGCAAGGTATCCCGCATGTTTCTGTCTTAATTCTATGTAGGAACAAAACATCCATTTTATTTTGCAGGCCTCAAGGTCCGTTTAACATTTCAGTGTTCCATTTCCCATAATCCCCTTCAAAACCAGGAAGTTTCATGATCCTTTCACCTTTCAACCCAAATGATGTCAACACTGACTTGTTCCCTGCCCCACTGCATGACTGGGAATGGAAAATACTACAAAACAAGTCAGGAAAGCTGAAAATAGAATTTCTAACTATTTTTCAAAACAGCATTCCTTTTCTCATCAGATCTAACTCTGTTGTATTGTAAGCCACAACACAGCTCTAACTCCCAGGAATAAAGCTGTAGAAGAAGTTACCAATCATCTACAAAATCCAAGAAAGGAAAATGTTGCAGCTGGTTTTAGTAACCCTGCATTCCTCCTAGCAGTTTTTCAAGACCTACTACACAGGACAACTAAAGGTACTGTTTATTAGCTTCCGTTTACACCTATGAATGGTGTAGAACTCCCCATTTGTATGTGCATATTTAAATGGTTCAAAGGTGCCTTTCCTTATGCCACCGCACCTGTGAAGAAAAGAGGAGTTTAATGGCATGTGGAACATAGGGTTTCAATTATACTGCCATGCCCTAAACACTTCTGAATGCATATAACTGTGGTTTTGGTGTCCTATATAACTTAACTATACATGAAAATGGGCAACCTTCATCTGGAAAATAAAATACAACTAAAGAATCTTATTTTTCTGTACTGAATAACATTTAAAAAACAGGATGATGTATTTTTGGTTAAGGAACTTGCATACAACAGTTTAACTAATATGTTACTTAGAGGTCAGTAAATTCATATATTTACTTAAGTGTTCCAATAGCATGCGGACTAACTTGTATTTGATAGTGCCTATGACTCAGGGATCGCACAATATCAACTATACTACTGTTTCACATGTATTCATTCACCAAAGGTTGCATTATCTCAGTTCAAACACACAAAGTGGCTTATAGCTAGATTAACAAATACTATGGTGCAACATGATTAATATTGGAAATACTGAATCTATCTCATGTTTTGCCTTTTTCTTTTCTGTCCTAAAACAAAGAGGGGGAAGGGAAAAGGGGAAAAAATTTTATAATTCAATATGTTGAGACATAAACACTATTATTAGGTAAGTCTTTATACTACAGATACGGTTATCAGTGAATTGCAATACAACTTCTCTTCCACGCATGTATGAGAATTTGACACAGTTTAGTGGAAAAACAGTTAAGTGGACCTGGTTCTGAACTTTTTGTAGGTTTATCTACTGTTTTTTTGTTAATGACTGACAGACTATGCTGTATGTATATTACTAGCGTAGATATAAATGTAAGAATACATAGTAGCCTTATAGAGTAAAATAAGTCTTTTACAGTGTGAATATATATATATATATATATATATATATATATATATATATATATACTGTTTGGAACTTCAAAGTTTGTCTTTGCCACAGTGCATTTCTTAGACCTGAAATGTATAAAAATGTTGTTTGGTCAATTTATAATATCTTTAGCAATATTAAGATTTATAACATATGAGAGCCTGCTGATACCAACTCTCTCTAGGCATTTATTTTTTCTTAGCTTATACATGCTATGTATTTAAACATCTAACATATTAAACATAAGAGGTTAGATAGTAACCTTGCTGTAAATACCAATAACAAAAGGAGCAGGCTTTGCATAGTTTGTAGCTAATGATTGTTCACGTTTGGAACATACTGGGTAATTTTGACATCCCTCTGCTCAATGTATTTATCACCTTAACTCAAACTCTAACTACTCTTTGCTTTCCAATACATACATATTCACTAATACAGAGGGATGGGTGGTTAGGCACCTACATAGGGTATAGTAGTTTAGAAGTCACTTCATCTATCCTAATGGTTAACACAAAAACAGACAGATTACATTACTACTTTTACGCTTATCAATCAATAAATAACTTTAAAAGCAAATTATAGAAATGATATCAATACATTCTTGGAATGTTAAGGGGATATTGGATTAAAAAAAAAGAAATTTAATCATGCATATCAAAATAAGTCCAAAGTAACCTTCCTGCAAGAAACTCACTTGAATAGCCAACTCTGGGATAAGGAAAAGAAAAGGAAGTGGGTTAAGCAAATAATTGCTGCAGGCCATAACTCTTTATCTAGGGGGGTAGTCATTATAATAAATCAATTTTTCCAAGGAGAGACCACTTCTACTAAAACTGACCCTAATGGAAGATGGGCTTTATTTGCCAGTGAATATCATACCCTAAATAAACCCCCTACTCCATCAAAATTTTCAGCCCCTGCTCATATCAACATCTTTTCATATATGAAATCTTTAATATATTAGCCAACCACCCAAATCATTTGTACATCATAGGAGGGGACTGGAATGCTTTATTAAACCCAGACAGGGATAGGTCGAATACAGAAAACAGGCAATCCCAACATACTACTTTAGCACTTGAACTACAAAACACCTTTGAGATAATTGACCCAGATACCAAATTTCAATATGATAAAACAATAAAGATTTACTTTTTTCTCAGCCACCAATAAAACCTGGTCCAGAATAGATGATTTTCTAATCTCCCAAACTTTGCTTTCTTATAGATTAAAATATGCTTTATCACCCAGATCTATATCGGATCATTCAAAAATGAGTCTCTCCCTCAATGTTCAAACATATAAACAAAATGTACCCTGTTTCAATAATTGGACATTAAATCTTAAAATCAATCAAAACTAAGAAATAGCACAGGAAGTTAATGGCATTCCAGCCCAACTGGATATGGACATTATATCCACTCAAATTCCTTACAACATGCAATGGGCGGCTGCTAAAGTGGTTATTAGAGGTATCATTATCCAGAAATCTGCTTGGTTTAAGAAAAAATACAACAACATCAAAAATAAACTGGAGACCTAAATCAGGACTGCTGAATTGGAACTTCAAAATAAATACTTTAAGGACCTGGATGATAAAATGACCGCTTGGCAAAAGCAATTGCATAAACACTATCTAGAGAATATCTCTCTGTTAGAGCTATATATCAATACTCAGAATTGGCACAAACACTTTCAAAAATTCTAGCTAGATTAATAAATATTAAGAATGGACCACGGAGGATCAAAGAAATATGGTATGGACTCTTGAAACACAAGGACCAAGACATTGTAGAGGCATTTGAAGACACTTACAATAAGTTATATAATTTACCTCTTCCTCCCTGTACAGATAAATTTCATGATTTTATACATAACATAAAATTCCCACAAATTATAGACGATCAGGAAAAACTTCTAAATACACCCTTGGAACTAAAAGAGATAAAAGCTGGGATAAACTAACTCAAGCCGGGTAAATCTCCTGGGCCTGATGGCTACACCTCTGAATTCTTATAAACAATTCATGAAACTTGTCTCAAGTCCTATTAAAGGTATTCAGCTATATAATATAATACAGTATAACATATATTTATTTTAATAATTCCAAAACTGTACTAATCCCCAAACCAAACTCTAACCCAACAGACCCAGCCAACTATAGACCAATTGCCCTGATAAATACTGACCTTAAGATTCTAGCTCATGTTATAGCAAATAGACTCAAACATATACTCCCCCTCCGTCATCTCCCAAGAACAAATGGGCTTTATGCTAAATAGGCAATCATGCAACAACAACCTCCTCTTGGATACCACTATCAGACTTCTTAACAAAGATAAGTACCCCAGGTATGTTCTCGCTGCTGCCGCAAGTAAGGCGTTTGATAGAGTTAACTTAAATTTTCTATTCAATGTTTTGCCTTTGTTTGGAATTCCTCAGGAATTTATAAAGATAATTAAGGTTCTATATCAGAAAGCTTCTACCACTATTCAGATAAATCTCAAAACCAACCCTATTCCCATATCCAATGGCACAAGGCAAGGTTGCCCTCTTCCCCCCTACCGCTTTAATTTCTATCTAGAACCCTTGCTCCTGCTTATTTCACAAAAAAACTTCCATCACATACCTAGAATCTTTAATATAAACCTTATGTATTCAGCCTTTGCCAACTATTTAAATTTATATTTTCAACTTTCCACCACTGATCTCCCAAAAATACTCAAAGCAATAGCTGGGTTCTCTGAAATTTCTAATTATAAATGAAATCCAAAAAATCCCATCTATTTCCCTTGAATCTTCTTGGCCATAAGGAATTTTACTTTCCTACGAGTGAGATCAAGATTAACTACCAGATAAAATAATTAGGAATACTATATACCCCCGATTTTAAGGAAATCATAAAGAATAATCTACTATATACATGGACCAATATTAAAAATTATATTAATAGATGGAAGAATATTAATATGTCTCTACTTCAAAAGCTAGTGTCATCAAGATGAATCTTTTACCAAGAATACTCTTTCAATTAAATGCCACCTTCGCAAATACCCCCCCCCCCATTTTTTCTTGATATAGAAAAAGCTATATCAAGATTCTTATGGTATCCCAAATCTACCAGAATTAAATATAATAAACTTGTACTTACCAAAGATAAAGGTGGATTGGGATTACCAGACTTCAAACTTTATTATACTATAATTACTGCTTACAGGCTAATACAGATAAACCATGACTCAAATGCTAGTACACGGACACCTCAGTAGACCAAAATCTGGTATGAACAACTTAAATCCCTTGAATATAACCCCAAATCTCTTCCCTTTTTAAAATTTAAATCAAAAAGACTTATTCACAAAGAACTTACACCCACTGATTAAACATATGATCCTAACTACTCAAAAGCTATTCAAATCAATACAACTATTTAATGCCCTTGTCTTTATACAACCACTTTATCTAAATCCTAACCTACTAATAAAATAATAAACCTATAAATTTAATGAACTACCCTCTGATAAAAGATCTTACAATATGGGAAATTTACAAATGGAAAGAATCTAATATATTGCAACTAAGGCTGAAACTCAATCTTCCTAAGAAATAAGCTGTCACTCTTAGCCAAATCCATTATCTTATAAATACTAAATTTCCACAAACTAATGTCGAACTGGATGACATTAACTTAGTTAAACTAATGCTTAAAAATCTAGCAGCTAAAGGGAAAAAATCTCTAGGACATATAAACTTGTATTGAACATAAAATACCAGAATTCTCTATTATTCTCAACCTATTGGCAAGGGAAAAGCCAATTACTTACTGAAGAAAGCAAAAGACTGGCCATTGAAAATACGATCAAGTTTATTCTCTTCAAGCGGCTATTATACACTTAAATTATGATTAATAACAATTTTTACTATACCCTATCTAAACTAAATAAGTTCAATCCCAAATTTTTGCCAATATGCCCACACTGCCCAAACCAAACAGCTGACATTCTCCATGTTATATGGAACCGTAGTAAGGTACACAACCTATGGTGCTCTTTAAGAGCTAGATTAGAGAAGATGGGGTATGAAAAAACAACGCTGTCATGGGAGATGGCTATATTGCACACTAACACAAATAAACTTCCAAAAATTTTAAAACATATCCTTATCACAATGTGTACCCTTATTAAATTTTACATAAAAAAAAACTGGACTGTCACATCTCCAATCACATGGGAAGACTTTATTAAATTAGCTATTCAATATATCTCATCTCATAAATTATTTAATACAACAACAAAACAAAAGCATTACTATCAGAAATATTGGGGTTATTTACTAGATGTAATTCTCAAGAAATAAAGATAGACCCCACACTGACCTGTTAAGACAGACCTTCATAAGCAGAGCTTGTATTACAAGCAGCTTATCTCCTTTCCTGTCAAAACACCTAAATATATCTCAAGTATACTTATCTATAGCAAGTGATTACATTTCTACCTCTAGCTCTTTATAAACCATGCCCGTTATACTATCTCTCTTTCAATTAATGTTAAGAAATTTTCTCTCTTTTGTTTGCTGATGTAGTGACTTCTAGTGTATATAGTTTTTCTCTAGGTTTTATGTCTTCTGTATGTATTGTAGATTTATGTCTGATAGTTATAATACTGGTATTATTGAAAAACTGAATAAAGAGATTTTGGAAAAAAAAGACTTACCTAAAGTAATAGCCAATATGTATCCAACCCAAATAAGCTTTAAACCATACAATTACAAATCTGGACTATAATCACTGGCTCACAAGGATTTAATTTATCTTAGAATGAGACCAGTACCTTCCAGTGGAATATTTAAAACAATCTCTGAAATTTGACCAAATTTATTTTGCACTCAAGCACAGTGCTTTCTAGAAGAGTTAACTGTATCCCTCCAGTACCACCACTCATTTCTTTGTTTATTTTAACAGTGTCACCAGCTAGAAATCCACTAATATATCAAAACACAATTACTGTATACCTTTAAAATAAACCATCCTTTAAATTTTTGTGTGGCATCAATAGTGTGTATATTAATGCTCTAAAAGGTAAAAGCCTGTAGCTTTCAGTGCAAATTTTTTTTAGTATTGAAATCTGTGTTTGAAGTAATGTGCATATGTTTTATTTATGCTTCAGCTCCCATCGTTTTAGGATCTGGAGGAAGCATACATATTTTTTTAGCTGCTCTTCCACATTTTTGGAGCAAACAGATAATGCATTGTTTGCTACTTTCTTTTATTTTGTGCTACTCACTGGTGGCATATGTGAAGGTTGCCAGCCTAGCTAGATATAATTATGTAGATAATTCTGTCATTTGTAAATATTAATATAAGCTACAGCCTTTTTGTCTTAAATGTAAGAAAATTGTGTTAAATGTTGAATGTCAAAAATGTAACAACAGTGCACTCTGCTGGAAAAAAGCTGATAAGTCAACCATTGTATGACTGATCTCAAACTCGGAGCCGTGATGTCTAGACCAGCAAATTCTTTCTATTGTTTTGAGACCAGAGTTGACTGCTAGATTTTACATATGTAATGCCTTTAATTGCTGTGGTTCCCTGACCAGTTGCAAGATCAAAGATAAGTTAGCAAGGGAATAAGAGAAGAATGATGTAATTTAAAATGAATCAGCAGTGATGTATTATCAATGTAAAAGACCATCTCAGAAAGAGAGAGAGCATTTTGGATTTTGTCTAAAGCTGACAACAGTTCACCAGTACTCTGCTTTTGCTCTATATGTACGTTTATTTAGAACTGTGATTGCTCTTAGGAAAGGATAGAAAATAGTAAGTTTAGTCTAGCTGTTTTCTATGTTTATGTCAGAACTATTCTACAGTATTATTTTAAGCAATTTCCTGTGATGTCTGAACTCTTGACTAGCACTGTGTCGTAAGAAGTATTGTCTTGTGTTTTTATTTATTATTAAATATGTTAAACCTTTCAACTGTGGCTGTTTTGTGTAGAGATAATTTAAGCTCTCGAGTACATTGCACGTATATAGTGATACTGTCCAAGCCACTCCAATAGCTTTAGCCCTAGGTCATACTTATTATTTGGAAAATATTGAACAGTAATAATTGGACACCCTTTGGTAAGGGCCTTTTTAGTAGCTGATATTAATGGTTGGTGGCAGCTGGTACTATCTTATAGACCGTCAGGAAGGGGCATAGCTTGAGAACCTGAGTCAGCCTTCCCCAGGAGTGTATGTGTGGTTGTATAGAACTCTTATCTCAAAGTGTGTGTGTCAGCTACTTGGGCAGGGACACAAAGCACTGGTTAAACAGAGAGGGTGCTGGAGGTTTTAGCTTGACCACTAGGCTAAGATCTGGACCCTATAGGTGTGCCAGTGAGGAGTCTTATTGGGGATCTGGAGAGAAAGGGAGAAACCAGCCCAAGACTGACTGTGATCTCTGTGTGCTCTTAAGGGAAATTGTGCTTTACTGTGTGCATTTGTTATCCTTCCCAATGTGGATGCCCTTTACTGGTGTTAGTGGTGAGGATTGAGGCTAATTGATTGCTAGGCCAGTGGATGGGCATCACAGCATGATTGGCTGCTTGCACAGTCAGTAAGGTGTTCAGCAGGACTGCAGAATATGCTTGCCTTGAGTGGATGTTTCACTTCTCACGTAGATATGAGAGATTAAGGTAAAGCATTAACAAAAATTGTTACTTTTCATTGAGTCATAAGTCTTGACATTTTAATTGAAAAAGAAATATTAAAAACTTGTTACAGTAAATTATTACTGTATCATTTAATAATTTTAATTAACTTACTTGTTTCCTTTATACCTTGCTGTCTCCAAATTATTTCCAGTTAGCTTACCTCTTTGTGTTTTATAATTAGGGAAGTTATTTGTCAGTAGTGTTTAGCTGTTTATGAATTAGAATCACTGTTAATTTGATATATAATCTTAAGCATGTAGGGGTTGTTTTGAGTAATTCAATTTATAAAGAATGGAAACTCCGAACAGTGATGCAATTCAAGATTTTCTAAAATATGATTTTTTTAAAGGAGTGCATTGCATGCGAGTTATATATGAAAAGTAAAGTATGTCATGTTAATAAATGTATTAACTGTGTACAATTGGATGAACTTATATGTATTGTTAAAGGTGAAATGATCAGAAAATTGAATGTGACTGCCGTAATGGTAAAGCAAAATGTACAATTTCTGAGTTTTAAAAAAACAGATTGAGGATGCTGGCCTCCAAGCTAATGTAGATAAAGATCAGAATAGCCTCAATTTAAGATGTAAGATAACAGATAAGAGAGTGTCACATATAAATACTGAAGGTATATGGTATAATAGTGGGGTGGGACTACATGAATCAATTGGTAAGGTGGAATTACATATAGGTAATGTTTATAAACACAATAAAGAATTTTAAGGAAAAGGAATTGAATGGTGATCATTAAAGGTTCCTAAAAATGAAAAAAAAAGAAAACTAAACACATAAAAAACAAAACAGACAAAAAAGAGCGCAATTTCAATCAATTATGAAGATAATATTAAGCTATTAGATAAAGATTCTTCTAACAGCTCTAATTTAGCAGATAACAGATACACATTGTTTCCAAGAATATACGAAGACTTAAGTGAGGAAACATGAAAATTAGTGACATAAAATGCATTAAATTTTAATGTATTGGAGCAAATATATATTTATATCAGTTGTAAAGGTATACAAATGGCTGTTCAAATATGAAATAGTAGGGAGGTGAATACTGAGCCTGAGTAGATCACAAAGCTTATGATTTTTAAACAGTGAACATATTCAGGACACAATAATTAAGAATAGGGAAAATAATATGATGGACAAAAATAACTGAACCAAAAATTTTAATTTAGTGAGATTCTAGGATTAAGGACTCCAGCAGATAATGATGTGATTGGAATAAAAAAAAAGTAACATTATCACTTCCAGGTCTCATGCTGATAGATCTGCCAGAACTAATAGATAGGTTATTATGTAGTAAAATCAAGTATTACATATTATTATCACATGTGGAAATGAATGATCTAAGGAATACTCCAATAAAATACATGAAAAGGTCAACACCAAGCATAACTGAAAAACTAGAATCAAATTCCATTCGAGTAATTTTTAGAAAAATTATCCCTTCACCAAAATAGACTGAGTACACATTTATAAAAGCATACATATTTAACAGCTGGCTGTGTCAGCTGTGTGCTGTCTATAATTTAAACTTAGTTAAAAGTTGGGAGGATTGGTTTAATGATTTGAGAATGTACTTGAGAGATTATCTTCACTTTTGTAGTCTAATTCATATCTACTTGATAAGTAAAATTTAAGAGCTGATGACACTTCTTTTAGGGTATCAAGTAACAGAAAACTGAGACTGAGAGGAGTTGACACTACTTTAAAAGATAATTTGAATGCCTTCTGCTTAACTCAAAACACAATGCCAGACATATGGAAAACTGTTCTTGTCAACCCCATTCCCAAACAGCCTCAGCCAGAAAATGCCTCCTACGTCCGCCCTGTCTCCATCCGTCCCTTACTTGGGAAAATACTTGAAAACGTAATCTATAACCAGCTATACACTTAAATCTATTACTACCTCCTCACGCTTAAACAGCATGGAATCTAGGCTGGTTGAAGCACAGTCACACTTATAGATGAGATATTTCCCAACATGGATAAAAGAAACCTTTCAGGAGCTCTCTTCATTGGCTTTAGCAAAGCTTTTTATCTTATTAACCCCTTCCTGTTCCTTCACACACTCCAAGAAATTGTGGTTAGTCCCAACACTATAATTCGGTTCAAACATTTCTAAACAAATGGGTATTTTAATGTAAAAATGGGCTCATCCCCATCTCCTGCAGTATCCCTTAAAGGACTGCTGCAGGAAGTCATACTTGCCCCACTGTTGTTTTCAATCTTTATTAAACTACCTTTTGACCTCCCTACCTCCTATCAACTCTTTATGCAGATGACATGGTTATCATTTGATCTAGTCCCTTACATTCAACTATTCAAACTCAGCTTTCTTAAGATCTCCAATCCCTTGAATCTTGGCTAAACAACCTTAATCTACTCTTAAACCCCTACAAACAAAAAGTATGATCTTCAGAACCTCAAAAAAAGCTTAATGAAAACTCTTAAAAATCTCAATATCACAGATTTTAATGGTTCCCCAATATAAACAATCACACCCTTTAAATACTTAGGCTTATGGCTAGACCAGTAACAACTTCCAAAGTCACATTGAAAAAATCAGGAAAAAGATCAGTTCTCTTTTATTTTGGTCTACTGAAAACAAACTCTACCAATTCATTTTCAGTCCCCCCTCAAGAACACCACTGCACCCCCCTTTCCAAAGCCAAATGGCTACCACTTTCCTAAAGAGTTGAGATGCTCCTAGTGTCTCTTCTTTTTCCATACTACTTCATCCAGGTGCCTTCCCACCTCTTGCAGCCAAACTCCATAATAAAACCACCCTTATCATCTCTAAAACCACTCCAAATTAACTGCTTCACTCCAGACACCCCAAACCAAACTGCACTGTACTGATAATTTCTTCTCCATTCTTGCACCGAAAGTCTGGAAATCCCTCCTCCCCCTCACCTAAAAGATGTTTCCTCTTACCCCACTATCAGGGCACACCTCAAGACACCTTCATCAAAAATCTGACAGAGTGCTTTTCTACTGGACATATCATATACCTCCCTCCTCACCTGCATCACGTCATCTTAAAACCTCTGTCCTTGTCTGTTGCTTCCCTTTCACATTTACTACCAAATGAATGCACATTTGTTTTTCCTACTCTATTAATAAAATTTACACATTGTTACAATTGTTTATGGGATTCTCTACCTCTGATTACTCCATGTTTGTGAATTTGTTCTTTTTTCTTTGTAAATTTCCTCATGTGGGCTGTGCCAAAAAATGTCTATTATGATCAGTTGAAGGACTCTGATCTAATTATTCCAGAAGCGTGGAAGTCAACTATTTTTTTCCTAGAAGGGTATATGAAATATGAATGCCTAAGGGATAGCAGCAGAGGTGGCGAAATACTGTTTCTAATTTAAGAGCATATTCCTTCAATGAAGATATTAAAGGATGTTGATTTAGAAACATTAATAGCTGATTTAGTTGAACCACAAGAAATAATTAGAATAATTCTTTGCTATAGATGTCCAAGCATGGACAAGGCCATTCATAAAGAGTTTTTAGATAAATCAGATACATAACTGAATACAAATAAAATAAATTCTGCTAGGTGACTTTAATTATTCTGATATCAATTGGCATAATTTAAATTATATTAGTAGTAACTCCTGTATTTTTTATTTAATATTTTTTCATGGTATGATTCAACTACAAGAATCTAATACCACAAAGGACAATATATTAGATCTGATATCAAATACTGAAAACCTGCTATCAGATATAAATATTGGATCTCATTTGGGTCAGTGATCATAAGTCAATAACTTCACTATAAAGAAATACAAGAATAGAGCTCTGACTTCCCCGCTCTGGGCCAGTAATCAAGGAGTCCAAATCCTCATCACTGGCACTGGAGAGGGACGTTCATTTGGAACAAAAATGGATACATTGTGTATTTCCAGATGCAGCTCTCTGCATCATGCACAATTTCCCTTAAGAGCAACAGAGAACAAACTCAGTCCATGGTCTGGGTTTCCCCCTCTGTCCAGATCCCCAATAAGACTCCCCACTGGCACAGCTGTAGGATTGAGCCCTCAGCTGAGTTTCCAAGCCAAATCCTCCAGCAACCTCTCTGTGAAAAGAGTGCTTCGTGCCCCTGCTCCAAGTAGCTGACACACACACAAACACACAGATTTGATTTTCACACACACACACACACACACACACACACACACACACACACACACACACACACACACACACACACACAGGAAAAGCCGTCACAGATTTAATAGCTATGCCCCCTTCTGCCCAGACTATAAGATAGTTGCACTGCCCCCAGACATCTCAAAGCCAGCTACTCTAAGGCTCTTACAAAGGTACCCAACTATACTGAGGGAAATTAATATTAATACAAATGATAGTGTGTGGCCAATGCAGTAAGGTTTCCAGGACTGGCCACAGTGTTACCAAATAGGTATAAGTACTCTCAGAGTTTAAAATATTCTGTAAAGGACCAGCTACAATGAAAAGTTTAAATGTATTTAATAATAATTATGAAAATAACATGAAATACTAACCAAATGTCTATTTACAATAAACACCAGAGTTTCAATCACAGGAAATATTAACAATAACATAGGTGGACAGGTTCACACAGTTACAGAAAAACAATACTTAACTAATCTCACTATATTTTCCAGACTGAACTAAATAATTATTATACCCTGGTTACTTACTATTGCAAGGCAAGATAAAGTATGTGAGAGATCCTTCTTTGTCAGGTTACAAAAAACAGAATGTTCTTAGACTTAAGTCTCACCTAGTACTGACATTATTTTTAGTGATGGATTACAGAATGACATCACATATATCTGGTCATCTGATTTCTGGTTCCCATTATTCCCCCCCATTGTTAAAAACTACCAGGATTTAGAACATATGTGCTAATAATACACACACCTAGAACTTGGTAAGGTCTGATGCAGCTTCTGGAAGTCATAAAACAATTTCAAACATCTACCCTTCCAGAATAGCAATTAGTTCACTACTAAAGACAATGTAGAATGCTTCCTAGTACAGACCTTTTGTCTCCAGCTGCAGTGAGAACTGTAAGATACAATACGTATGGCCTAAGCCAGGTAATTTAATGTCAAACTATTTTCATAGCTAGAGATTACCCAGTTCTCTTCCAGTAACCTGTGTTAAAACATATACATTTAAACAGTTACAATAATGTATGTATATTTCTTTTTCTGTCCAGCAGGGCACACTGTTGGTACATTTTTAACACAAGCAGCTTTAAAATACACTTTTCAACACAAGCATCTGTACAAATCAGTTTGATATATACAGGACATATAATTCTTTACAAAATTCCAGATAGCTGTATTGGCATATGTTACACATTCACTGCCCTGCTTCACATGGACTTGCTAGCAATACCTTGCACTGTCGTAAGATCAACAAAAAATAATAAATAAAATTTCAGGAAATTTATTACTGTAATATTACAAAGGGTATTGGAAGTAGGTCATGGAATGGATGCATTTCACAGAATCATTTTGCCTACAGTACTTTAGATGAAGTATGTGAAGGTATTGAGAACAGACTATGTAGTACAACTTGTACAAGTAGGAAATGCCCTTACTGGTAGAATAATGATTTAATAAAGCTACATATAAAAACGATTTTATACATTCCATAAATACCCTATAAAACATAATATGAATAAATTAAATAAAATAAATAAGGATTTTAAAAGTAATTTGAAGTCAATGAAAATAAGTTATAAAATAAATATTGCTTCCAGTGACAGAAACAAAAATGGATATTACATGCATATTAATTCAACAAAGCAAATCAGCCAAACCTTTGATGACTAAATTAAATAGAATATGATATTAGAACCAGTTATTATATCCAATGAATTTAATAAATATTTTGTAAATGCATCTGGTGGACATAGACACAAATGTATAAGATGTAATAAACTAAGTTTAGTAAATTATTTATGTCCTAAAATAATATTAGCAAGTACAGAAAAAGCATTACAGAAAATGTTTAAACATCAGTTGGCCCAGATAAAATTCATTCTATTTTATTGAAATAATTATCAGATTAATTTAAATTCCCACTGATTAGTATTTTCAATTCTTTACTTAAAAGTTGTACTGTCGCTTCGTCATTGAATATATCTACTATTATTCCTTTATATAAAAGGGGTGAGACAACTGATAAAGAATTTCTGAAAAGTTAGTTTGACATCTATTTTGAATAAGTGTTTTGAAAGGTGTCCGATTTACCTGACTGGAGATGAAAAAATAATGAACTGCATGACATTAGGCAACCTTTTTTTTCTAAAGGGAGGTCTATGTTCACCAATTTAATTGGATTTTATAACCAGTTCTCATCTGTAGTAGATCAAGGAATGACAGCAACAGTAATATTTTGAATCTAGATAAAACTTCTGCTTTTGTTTCACGTAAAATAATGTATGAAATATTGACTAAAGATAAATGTATCCTATTTTTAGTTAATTTGTTAATAAAGTAGCTATTTAAAAGAAAACAAATTGTTACTGTACAGGGCAAAGTCTCAAACTTTTGTTATATGTTCTCAGATGTCCCTCAGGGCTGCATTTACAAAAGTTACAACAATTAGTAAATTGATGAATAAGTATGCTGATAATTGCAAATTTGGATTTATTGTTCCTGCTGATAAACATTTTATTGATAAAAATAATGTGATCTTTCTCTGTGGGCAAATTAATCTGTCATTAAATTCTGTTACTTCTAACTGGTCATGCACTTTTATCATTCTGTACATTCTGTCCATTTTAAATACTGCAAGTCAGAAGAGGAGCTGGCTCTACCAATGCCCTGTGCCAGTACAACAAACTAGTTCCCTGCCCCTCAGCTCCTCAAGTGGAATAAAAATAAAAGCACATCACTATATTAAGCTGCTCTCTACATTTTAGAGACTGGGTTACTACATTTAGATCTATACACCCCACTAGCTGTTCCAGTCAAGAATTCACTAGAGAAAAAAATGCCATTCCTTCTTTTGGCAGACCAACTAGGTGACCAAATGCTTGACATGCCCGCCCTCCTGTCCCAGCTATTCAGGTCCCATTTCTATGCCCTCCCTCTGATCCTTTTCCTGCTCTGAACATATGACTATATCTATAAAAAATAAAATGCTTTTATACTGTAGCACACTGCTTGATACAAATGTAGCAAACAGTTGCTACAGTTTATTCCCTGACTGCAAGGATCACTACAATGCTCATGTAGCAGTTAAAAAAAACTCTTATTTTAAACTGTAGCAACTGCTTAATACAAATGTAGCAAATAGTTGCTACAGTTTATGCCCTGCCTGCATGGAGTGCTATAGCACTCGTGTCTTAGTTAAAACACTTTGTTAAACTTCACCAAATGGTTCCTACAGTTTGGACCACACACTGAGTACTGCAGCACTCAGGTTTCACTGCAAATGCAACACTGGCTTTTAAAAGCTGGTATTGCACTAAAGAGAGTGGGATTGTAATGAAGAATGGCCAATTTCACCCCTAACCTTTATGCCTGGGCCAATTGCCCCTTCTGCCTGGCCATAGTTGCACTTCTGCTGCAAGTCTTATGACCACAGATTTTATGAAACTATGTAATTACATTAAACTTTAAAGATAACTTTGCCTTGCCTTCCAAGATGGCTGCACACTGTTCAACAGCATAACTTCAGCTCTCCCAGTATGAAAAATCAAAAAATGAGAAATTGCAGCTGGAGATATCGGCAACTTGAGTAAAATTCATTTACTAGCTAGTAATTACAAGCCCCGATGCCTAGAAAGAAGAAATTGAGTCTGAAAGAAAATCAGCTAGAAAAGGTGAAGAAAAAACACTGACTGGAAAGGATCTGGCAGCTTTTCAGCAAAAAGCATTTCAAGCTCCAGCTTTGGTGCAGGACATGACAAATCTAGAGGATAGAATAAGTCAAATGTGCCCAGAGCTGATTAAAATAAAGAAAACGCTGAAGGAGTGTATCAACTCAAATGAAAAAAGGCTGGAGGAAATGGCAGAAGAGAAGTAAATTCATTCCAGTAATCAGGGAATGTCGACAGGCAGGTCTTAGATTCCAACTGTGTTCAGACTATTTCATTTCCTGGAGGATCAAAGTCATTTTTTTGATGTAGAAATGGCTAAAGAGGAAATGCAAAAGTTTGTCTAACAAAAAAAATGAGCCATCAAGCAGAAAGGGACTCTGATTCTCATTCTTCTGATAATAAAGCACACAGAAAGACACTGCCAGTGAAACCTTTTCGACTGCTCCAAAGAAAAATGCTTGAGAGGCAGAGAAAAGCATAGGAGTTGACAAAAAGAATTCGGAGCACTGTGGAACTGAACCAGACTCTGGAGTTGGGAGATGGAGATGAACAGGAAGAAGATAAGCAACATGGAAGTTTGTGAATAAATGTGAATAAATGTGAGACTGCAAAGCATCAGTCTCATTTGTGAAATATGGTTGTATAAGAATAAATGGAAAGGATGGACTTTTGTTGACGTTATTAAACCTGTCTGGAAATAAAAGACATTTGCCTCACTTCAAGTCATTAATGTTTGGAAGGACTCTGGATGGAGAGGAGGAGGTAGGATAAAGGTTATTGCAAGGAAAACAATTTATTTTCTAAATAGTATTTCTATGAAACTTTTCACAATATAAACTGCATATTTTATAGTGAAGTATTATTGGATGAGGACAAAATAGTACACACCACATAACACAACCTGGCCAGAGCTTTTGACACAATTCCACACTCACTCACTCATAGTAGCAAAACTAAAACTGGGAATAAACACCAATGTCATCCACTGGATAGCCAACTGTCTCACAGATAGGATGTAGGAAATCAAACTAGGGAAAGTTACTCCACAAAGAGACCAGTCACCAGTGGAGTCTACTAGTATAATCGAGAGAATAGAATTATTTAAATAAATGAATCAGCATGTTATTGTGAATATGGGTATTGCAGTACCTGGTAGTTTTAACTGCAGCTCGAGAAAGAAGGAAAACAAGTTATCTCAGGGTGTTAGAAGATTAAAGGAACTAGTGAGATATGGACAATTAGAAATATGAAAAGACACAAACTATACATATCTAACAAGTAAGGCTAAGACAGAAACAGATTATATCTTGTTTTCTAATGCTGTGAGGCAGACAGAAAGGAGGCTAGGTATACAAATCACTTTGCTACATGGACTACTTTTGGAGAAAATTTAAGACATAATATAATAAAAAGGCTGAGTGGGCACTGTGGGAAAACAGAGATGAAAAAAAGAGGCAAAATAATTATGGGAGGATCACAAGTATGATGTCTTTTTATATACATGGTCTAAGAAAAAGTACAAGAAAATATAAAGAGAGGTGGGAATAGAGTGGCCTAAAAAAGAAAAAAAAAACTATTGGTAAGAGAATATGATCAATTAATAGAAAATTATAGAATGTTTGAACAAGAGAAATTTATGAGCTTAAAACAAAAATAAAACATTACATGACCATCACCATGCTGTCACTTTCCCTAAGAACTTGGCCTAAGACTGCAGCAAAACAAACTGCATTGAGGGATTAGATCAAGGCAAATATCCTGACACTCTCAGCCAAGAAGAAATTTAAATGCAACCACCCCCTACAATCCCATAACAAAAGCAGCGATCTGTGCCACCAAGTTCTACTCTCTCCGTAACTACTGTATCCAAGCCTCTGTCTCCATCTGAGGCTAATATGATGGCAGATTTATGTTCAGACCCAATGTTGGAACCCTAGTATAAACAAACTTTCCAATAAAAGGAAAAAGATTCCCTGACTAAGGAATTATGTGGCACCTTGTGCATTTTCACTGTTGCCAACCAACTTACAGTTTAGGGGTGCCAGACTGAGTTGAAGAATACAAAAAAAAAAAATCTTCTGCTCTGAAATAAATGCAACAAGCAGTTTGTTATAGATGAAATACTACATATCCACAGATGAATTGTTTCAGTGCTTCAGACATAACTGCAAATACATTATCGCCATTCATTTCAGGAGGCTTGTACTGCACTGCCAGTCCACTGATAGCTGACAATGTCCCCAAAAACCTTGCACCTGGAGAAGCCACCATCTTTGTTCCATCCTAGCTACACTGTTGATCTCAAATATCATTATACTGCAAGCATATCTCCCAACCTCTTAGAGCAAGAAATCTGGACAATGCCATAAATAAAAGTGGGACAAAGGCCCAAAAATATGGACAATTTTTAAATAGTGCTCTTACAAACTTAGAAAGTTTATAAAATAGCAGGTTTTGCAATAGCATGAATTTTATGAAAGACATGAAGTCTGAAACTCAAATATCTGTAATTATTTTTAATGATTTGTCACTAACTTTCCGGAAAAAACACAATTTTATGAAAAATGGACCAAAAATATGAGGCAAAAATCTGTACAGTTGAGAGGTGTGACTGCAAGTGATCTCAAAAAAGTTGGCAAGTGACTTGGACATAAGTTCAAAGCTTGTAATGCCTGGTATGATCAGAGCAAAGCATTGCAACCTCTTTCAAAGATGACCATAAGACATTCCTCGACTCTTAATTATAGACGGTATACCCAATAATGCATAGACTGATATCAATTAGTACTGCCATTTCAACACTGAGGGCATTACCGACGTATCCAAACAAAAATTTAGCTCCATCTTCTCCCTACTCTTCATTGCTTTTCCTCTCTTACCAGTCAGCCCCTGCATCCATTTGGAGGTCCTTCTGAATGAGTCCTAAATGCCTACTCCAAAACCAAAAAACTCCAGCTTTTTAAGTCCAAGCCACATACCAGGCTTTCACCTATTCAGCACCAGATGTAGCCTCACTAATTTTCTTTTAAACTAGTCAGTGCTTGAAGCTTAGAGAAAGGCCGTAGTAGTTCCTCCGCACAAAGGGGTCCCAAACACTGATCTTGGAAATGACAGGACTATACTTCTCACCAGTATTGTTTTGTAAAGTATTGAAATGAGACTCCGTGACCTTGGAATATTTATAAATCCATGAATGTTTTAACATGGAACCTATAACTAAAGATATAGGCAGCCTACGATCCCGCTGCTTGAAACAATTTGTCTTTGTACAAAGCAAGTCTGATCTGCTAAACCTAGTAGACTTCTTTGAGAAGGTAACTGAAGCTCTGGATATTAGCCATACAATGAATGTTGCATACTTTGATCTGGCAAAGGCATTTAATACTGCCCTATACTCTAACACTGTTGACAAACTTGCTCATTTAACCCCTATGAAATCCAATGGAAAGATATCTAGCTCACAGATAAAACTCAGTCAGGACTAATGGCTTGTTACCAGTGGCATACCTCAGGGTTTCATATTTGATCATCTCCTCTTTGGCATAGACTTTGCTGATGCTCAAGCTTTCATAACGTGTCTCTGATTTAGAGTTTGCTGATGAATGGTAACTCAGTGCAGTCATTAACTCACTGATACCCATATCCTAATTCACAGTTTTAAAGGCATGGAGTCAAGCTAGACACACACACATACACACACATACACACACACACACACACACACACACACACACACACACACACACACACACACACACACACACACACACACACACACACACACACACACACACACACACACAAATGCAGCATTGTACTTATTGGAAAACAAGAGCACTCCTGCACCTTCCTCATAAATGATACTCCCATCAAAGCTGGCACTGCCATTACACACCTAGGCCCATTACTGGACAGTGAGCTCTTATCTGACCACCATGAAGCAACTGTCATTTGGAAATCCTTCTACCTATCCCAACTAATTACTTAAGGTATATTTAATAGATCCAAAGAAGTTACTGTCTCTCTGTACTCCTCCCTTATCAGATCTATAATAGAACATAATATCCAGTTTGGTATGCACCTTTAAAAATGTACTGAACAACTTGGAAAAAAAAACAATGATTCCTGACCAAAAAGAACTCTTGTATGACCTACTTTAGTTTCAAAGAACATTTAAAACCTGTATTACTTTGCTCTGTTTCCTACAAACTCATAAATGATTACTTATACTTTCCCTACAGTGTAACAAAGGCAAAATCCTGCTAGACCTCATACATGGTAAAAAAACAAAAAATTAAAAAAAAATGCCAAAAATATTCACTCTAAGGATGTAAATCTTCATTGAAATATTAACAGAACCTGCTAATAGGACAGATCTCTCTCCCAGATGACCCCATACCAATGTAATAAGCTCTCATTGTGTAAAAGTAGACCCAAAACTCTCTCTAATCCGACATTGATAAGTGGATGGGGATTTGTAAATTCACCTCTGAGCAGTCCTCTTAAGCTGTTAAAAGTAAAGTGAAGTAGTGAGAACTGCAGTGGCATCTTTAGCAGGTTTTTGGCAATAGCAACGTTCTTCTTACAGACTTCAACAGATTGTTAAAAACCAGCATCAAGCTTCACAATATAAAGCCTACAAATGAAAATAATAAAAAAGAAAACTATTTAAACTTTAATTAATGTTCAATGCTCTTATCTTAAGCAGAGGTTTAATACTAATTATACCATGGATCTTAATGTTCAAACAATCACCAAATAGTTCTCATCATGAGCTAATACATTACAATGAAACCTGGCCAATGAGTACTGACCTTTTCTTACAACTTCAGTCCTGGAGCGTATTAATATTGTGTAGCAGTTTCATGCTTTAGGGGGAGAAATTAATAGAGTTAGTAATGTTTAAATTCAATGGGCGGCCATGGTGGTGCAGCGATTAGTGTTGCCACCTCACAGCAAGAGGTTCTCTGGTTCGATCCTCGGCTGGGGTGCCTTCTGTGCGGAGTCTGCATGTCCTCCCTGTGGTAGCATGGGTTTCCTCTGGGTGCTCCGGTTTCCTCCCACATCCCAAAGACATGCTGTAGGTGGATTGGACACTCCAAATTGGCCCTAGGCATGAGTGTCTGCATGTGTGTGCCTTCTGTAATAGGTTGGGCACTGGGCTGGCAACTCGACACCGTAAAACTCCAGTGCCAATCATGAGCAGACAGGTGATCCGCTGTGGCAACCCCTATGGCAACCCCTAACCGGGAAAAGCTGAAAGAAGTAGTAGTAATGTTTAAATTCACTTCATACAAGCACCATAATCATTGTAAAACATTAAGCATCACAGCATAAAAAAGATGTCAAATTAGTTAACTTTTCAGTTGTTGAAAAATTGAACCATTGCCACAGTTGTCACAAGTATTCATATGTACAGACACATACACTCACGCACACATTCACATTCACAAATACATGCAGATGCCAAAAGCAGGTTAATGCTGCAAACTTCTGTTTTGAAAGGGGACGGGGTGGATTTGAGTGCTTAACCTGTCAGCTTTGCAAATTTCTTTCACAGCATGCATGCTTTGTGTATGTGCGTGTGTGCATTTCTTTGAATCTGTGTGCAAGCATGTGTGTTTGTACAGACCATATGACAAAAAAATATACAAATGAAAACAATTATTTTAATGAAATGTTAGGCCAGGATAATATAGGGCCAAGATTCCAAAAGACGTGTTGTCAGTGTAAGTGACTTACTCCAGTATAGGGACCTATTCATATAGAAGGCTTACAATGGAGTAGTCTCCTACTCTTCTCCCCAACACGTAAGTCCACCCCCATACAATTTTCACTTACATCCAACAATGGTACTGTTATCTCTCCAGACCCAACTACCAAGCTCCTAGGAATAACTATTGACAACAACCTCAACTTTGACACACATATTTACACCACAATAAAAACTGTCAACAAGAAACTTGAATCCCTCTATAGAATCAAACCTTTTCTCACTACAACAGCCAGGACTGCTATAGCCAGAACTCATCTCATCTCTACTCTACTCTATGCCTCACCCATATTCACAAACCTTTCTAAAACCAACATTAACAAGCTCACTATATCATATAATAGCATTGCTAGATTTGCTGCTGTCTCCCCTTACCATACTCATCACTGTCTTAACCTTTTACAACTTGATTGTTTAGAATTTCATCAGCATCTTCATCTTTCTCAGCTTACTATTGCCCATAAAAGCCTGTATCAACCCTCAAATACTCCTATTCTCTCAAGACTACTTACCCCCTACCATAATCCTAAAAACTTACGCTCAGCTAATAAACTGCTGTTTAACACCTGTAGAGCTCATAACCTAGCAGGTGTCTCCCTCTTCTGTAACACCGTTGGTAAACTATGGAATCTACTATCTACTGAACTTACAACTCTCTCCTCTCATACACTTTTCAAAAAGAAGCTCAAGCTTCATCTCAAAAAACACTGGTTATGTTCCTGTATACCCCTGACTAATTGCTTTATCCTCTAGCATTAACCACCTGCATCAACTTCCATTCACTTTCTAACCTTTTATTTATATTTTCTTTTTTCTGGATCCTGGGACTTTGGTCTTCATAAGTCTTCTTAAGTCTTCACATATATTTCCTTATTATCAACATTGGTAACTGCCTTCCACACTATACATTGCATATATTCTATGATGACTTTTTTCAAAACCTTACTTAAAATGTTTTTATCATATTATTCTCTAGACTTTTTCATGACCTTATTTAAAAATGTGTATCTTTTATTTTTATTATTAT
The DNA here is from genome assembly GCF_019279795.1 of Protopterus annectens. Lineage (NCBI taxonomy): Eukaryota > Metazoa > Chordata > Ceratodontiformes > Protopteridae > Protopterus > Protopterus annectens. The sequence goes on from NC_056748.1 coordinate 568,184,127, forward strand.
TATATTTCTCTTCTTTTCTATTTTGTCATTTTATATGTTGTTATTGTTTTTTATCTATATTGTTTTTGCACATGGAGCTTTTCTCCCCGGGCCTCTACTGAAAATGGACAAAAATGGGCAATAACAGCAACAATCAGTGCAGGGGATTGTGGGTTGTGCTGTATTTACTTTTTGGTGCGTAATTAGACCACGATGACAGAATCTTCATGAATAAATACTACACAGCCCATGCCTCCAGCATTAATTATTGCTTAATTATCTCAATAAATGATGGTGGTGCAGTTGAATTTAATGTAGTCAACCAGGAATATTCTTTAATTTTAAAGCAGCATTCCATCTCCCATTTTTATTGCTATTGCTACTAGTATTCTCAAACAAATGAAACAGAAATTAGGACAGATAAAGCCATATTATATATGCTTGAATTCATCTTTATTTGTACATTTTATAACTGCATATAAATGTTGTCACAGTTTGTCATGCAACCTGCAGTTTGTTTTACTTGTATAAGCACATTATGCCCATTTTTCTAAATAAACACATTACTTAGTGTTGTGGAAATAGTATGCATGGAATGATGAATTTTTTCAATGAGAGGATGTACAAACACACTCATTCTCATATACAAAAGCAGATGTGACAGCTTCCACAGCTGCATTTCCTTTTTTATCTATGAGTCTATGTGCCAAAATTAAACAATACTCTTATTTTATTAGAGACTGCATTTGAATGGTAGGGAGGGCTGACATTTTATTTGGTGCCCTTGACTATTTCATCTTATTAAGCCTGGTTTAATTTTTTATTAATATTATAAAGGTTATGGCCCCAATAAACTTAAACTTAAGCTTATTAACTCCTTCATGATTTACCATGCATGAACTGCTATAAATGCTGATAGGATAAAAGATGTAGAAGTGGGCCTGGGCAGACACTCCAAACGTTATCAAGGAAACAATGAGAGAAGAAGAAGAGCTTTTCAAATCTGTCAAGAAGGTAGTGGGAGGAAGCCCTGGAGCTATGTCATTGACATGAATGGCTGGAGTGTCATGCTCTAATATCTGTGCTTGAAAACATAGTCAAATGAGGAGGCCCCAATGGTGGCTTGTCTGGATGGGTGTACCAATCAGATGTTGAGAGAGCAGGTTGGGACAGAGGGTACTGATTGTTACCTGGATTGGGATTTGATGTCATCTCTTGTCATTGTGTGCAAGAGGATTGTGTGAACTCCAAATGAAGTTATATTGTAGTTACTGAGTTTTTTTG
>NC_056748.1:568187261-568251198 GCF_019279795.1 Protopterus annectens
TTTTGGCCCTTTTCCGGTTCCCCAAGCTAAATAATTATAATTAGACTTTCTCCAACCTACCATGCGGTTTCTCCCTAATTGCATGCCTTCACAGCCCTGTAATTAACTTAAGCACACAATATCCTTTATCCCACATAGTTTGAGTAATAATTTTATTTCCTCGAGTCTTTCTTCCTAGAACTCCATTTGCTCATCTCAACCTATCCCAATTGCCTTCCTTTGAATCCCATCTATAATTTTTGTATCTTTACTCCTGTAAAGCTTCCAAATTGCTACAGTAACCTTTATCAGCTCTGCTCAGGATACTGCAAAGGGTTTAATCATTCTTGTCTCTTCAGTTATTGTTCTCTCTTCAGTCTCTCCTCTTCAGGCAGTACAGCTGAGTATCAGGCTATCACTCTGCTCTCTGACCCTGTTCCTGGTGATCTATTGATCTAGTGTCGATTATTCCCAGTTCTTTTCTTGCCCTATGGACTGTAATGAAATCCTTCTAACTGATACTCCTCTCAGAGTATAATCTCCTCTATATATACAGTACTGTGACTTTTCATGGTTGCATTTTACCCGTGATCTTGCTAAACATGCAGATACTCTACTACATACTTTTTCATAAATTTCTCTCCTTCACCTCTTTCCTCCCAATCATGGTATCATCCATTAAGTGCATCTTGCCTTACTTTCTGAATATTTTGTCTGAAGCATAAACATTTAACAACGTAGGTCCTGGAAATAACCCCTGTGGTAAGCTCCCTTTTTATTATTCCTTTACCATCAATCTGAGCCTCATCTGTTTTAATCATTTTCTTTGTCTAGTCAGTTTATTCCCCAATCCCAGGCCTCTTAGTTTAGGTTTCAGATTTCTGTGTAGGGATGGAATCAAAGCTGAAGCTAAAACTGACGTAGACATCTGCATGGCCTCTTGGAAACGCATTGCTGGCTGTTAAAAACAAGGACTGTTGCCATTTATGAATCTTGTAACCCTGTTCTCAAAATTTCTCCATGACTGTCCTTGCCATTGATATTACATCCTACACATACCTCTGGACTGTCACATGTGTATTAAGAGCATGCATACTCAAGATGAATAAATGAAAATGTGTTCGACAAGAACTACTTAAGTAAAGAAGCTGTACTGAAAACTGAATATGGCTGCAGAATCACATGATTCTCTTACTCATCTCTCACCCCCTTAATGAATCATTAATCTGCTTCACATATTAATACATCTGACATCCCCTGTACTTAACAAAAGATATATCCCATATTTACACTTATTTATATTATTGTATGAACACTGTAGCTTGTTATTGTTCTGTTCAAGACATGCACATGTACATCTGAAAACAGCCACATCAATATAATAAAACTCTTAGCAGCCCCATAACACAGAGGGATAAAGCCATTATTGAGCACCAGATGAGCCATGTTCAACCAGCAGCTTGGGAGCTGGAGGTCATGTGATAAAGGACTGGAGTTAGTGAGTAGTGAATCTCTGCTCACCCATCCTCGAGGTGGGGGGGCTGCCTAGGCTTGCTGCAATTTGCAGCATTAAAAGCCTGCAAGCAACACTCTGCATGAAGGTATACTACGTGGCTAGATGAACAAGAGAATATACCTCCCAAAGCAGCAGTTGTGGAGCAAGAAGGCTGTCATGGGGTAGTAGGGGTTAGACTGACTCTGGCAACAGTATGATGCTGTACCACCATCCTTAGTCTCCTCATCGGCCCCGGGTGTGTGCTGAATTGTGCCAGGCTGAGGATGAGGTGGGTCTGGTAATCCCAATGAATGAGGAGAAGAGCTGCTGGCATCTGATGGTCAGTTGTGGGACATGGAAAAAGAATAGAAGAATTAATTCAACAATATTATTTGCAGTTACATACCTTCCCTGTATCCAGCTGTTTCCTTGATCGATCTTATAATATAGAGCATCTCCACCTTGCAGTTTGGATGGAACAGCCACTGATCTTGATACATTCAGGACATATAGTAAATTGGGGATCAGGCATATGCTGAAGCTTTTCTGAACCACACCAGACATACTAGAAAATTCTGGATTAATCCCAGCCTCAGATGGGTATTCCTGTGGAGATTCTTTACATAACTATAGAAGGCTTTGTGGTTTTCTTTACTATCTGCTTCAATTCTGTTTTCATAGCTAGCTTTAGTGGATTTGATGAGGGATCTCACAGTACTGTATATAGAGGGGATTATACTCAGACATGAGTATCAGGTCAAAGTCTTTCTCAGACTTGTGCTCAGACATTGATGCTTTTTTTGGTGACAGACATCACTTGGTAGTCTTGCATGAGATTATGTGGACAACTGTCTCCTGCATCTTTGACAAATGTCTAAATCATGACCTTGAACCACATAAGATCTCACTGTACTTGACATAATTGCCATATCTTGCATTTGCATTTTTCTGTCTAGTACATCTTGATTCATCCTGATTCCCCTCCCTTTCCTCAACACAAAACATTTAGCAGCTTTGTCAAAGCAGACATTTTGTGCTACATCTCTTGTAATAATTATTGCAATTTGTTTACTATATAACACTAGCAGTAAAATAGCAATAGGCAACTTTGATTTTAAACAAAGCCCCATTAGTAAGGAAGCTGAAGACAAGGCTACAACTTGTAGTGGTATATTATGTCCAGGAATTGATAATAGGCAATCAGAATATTAAGAGAAAAAACATTTCTTAAGAATATTCGTTACTATCTGTACCATACATTATACCTGTCCATATCACTCTGATGAAATCTAGGATTTGATGCAATGTGCTTGAATTCCCATTGCTTTGAAAAACAAAGTCTTGTCTTGCACGTTGTGGAATATTATCACATATTTCTTCTTCAGGAATTATCTGCATTACAAAAGGTGTTTAATTGTCACAAAAAGATTTTGGCTTGTTGTGTTATGTAACTGAGCTAAGGCAGATATTTTGAGTAACAATCAATATGCAAAAGAAAATGAGAGTCTTTATAGCGGAATAAGCCCTTTCCTACTTTTAGCCAAGTGATGGAATATCATGAGATGTTATTTCCATTTTTTGGTTTCAATTTCAGGACTGACTGACCACAAGTTCTCTGTACCTGTGCTGGTTCATGCCTTGAGTGTGATTCATAAGCGTTGACTAGCACATTGAAATGAGACTGAGCAGGGATGATACTCTGTCTCCTTTAAACAATAAGGTTTCCTTGCCAGTATGAGCAATGGATGTAGTGATGTCACACTGCTCGTACTGAGACAATAGAATCACGCATTACCTAAAGTTCTAAGTCAGCTCTTCTACAAACATTTAATTATTGTAACATTTCAGTAGGCATTGGTAGTTGAAAACTTCCATAAAACTTCCTTCTGCTGGGATTAATGGTTCTTGCATTAGTTTACTGACTTATACCAAATTTGCAAGCCATATTTCTGCATAAATAAAAGCAATATCTGAAGATGTGCAGTTGTTTTGTATACTGATTTCTTGAATATGTTTTGAAGAGGTTTATGGTAAAATTATATATTATAGAACGACTGACCATTATAGTATTCCAAAACATGCATGCTGATTGGCCAGCCCAACCAGCGTGCCAGTTGTAAATCCCAGAATATATCAACGGAAAAAGGTCCGGTCACCCAGACTTTCTGTTCTTATATTCTATAACATTCATTTATTTTTTTCAATAAAAACTAAAAAAAAAAATGTAAAGTCTGTACTCCGGACATACCAGAGAGGCAGCATGGAGGAAATAACAAAGAAAATAAGGTACGTTATTTAAAACTAAAGACACATATCTGATTTTCTTTGCATTTCCTCCATGCTGTCTCTTTCCTACCCCTAAAGTAGCCAAAACCTTTTTTTAATTAAAAAAAAAAAAAGAAAACAAAAATGGAGCAACTGAGACTTTCTTTTATGTGTTGCTCCCTTTTCAAATCATTGATGTGTTTGGTATGTGTGGGAACGCAAGTCCCATACGCATGCGCAGTACATCAAAACAAGGCTGTAAGATACCACCAGCCGCAGAAGGACGGTACTGCACCATTATACAAAGGCATTATTTAAGAAAAGTAAGTATTTTTTTCTTAAATGATGTCATTGTATAATAGCAATAACTGACTCCGTGCTTGTGGTATATTGAAATTTACCCACGGTTGGCTTTATTTAATTACTCGGCCTTCATTCTCATGATCAAACCACACAAACCGTGGATAAATCTTCAATATACCACACCACATCATTGGTTATTGCTTAAATAATCATATTACAATAGATGTAATCATGGAATAGTTGACAGCCGAAGACTATAGCAAGCAGGTCATTTTATGTAAGAGTGTAATGTATTTATATATCTGTTAATGTTCCAGAGCCATAAGCTGTTGACCTGCCATTTTGTAATAGCACTGCACTAAGCCTTTGCTGATTGGCATCTGCTCTTGAAACACTCCTTAAAATGGAGAACATTGACATTTGTGCTGTAACAGAGACCTGGTTCAAAGCAACAGAAAGCACCCCTGCAATACCAGGCTATAACTCATTCCACACCTTTCAGCCCCAGAACTTGGACTGAAGCTCCAAAGGTGGTGGTGTTTCCATATTCATAAAGGATGCGCACATCTCCAGACTGGTAGTCCAACATAATGCATAAGAGATACTTCAGGTGCAGCTAACATTAGGTAAGACAGCGATTCAGGTCATAGCCTGTTATAGGTCCCCAACCATGTCCCAAGACTCACACTCCACATTCCTAAGCACCTTGGAGAATATTAGGGTCCAACCTAACATTCATACTGGGCGACTTCAACTACCCTTCCATTAACTGGGAAAACTACTCATGTACCAATACACTTGCACAATGTTTCCTGGAATTCATCAATTCCAGTGCCCTGGATGAGCTCATTCTTACCCCCACTAGAGGTAGCAACATCCTTGACCTGGTCATTACGAACATGGACGACCATTGCTCTACAACAGTAGTCAACTCCTCCCTGGTTAGATCCGACCACATTGATCTACACCAATAGTCAACTCCTCCCTGGTTAGATCCGACCACAAACTAATAACCTTGGCAATACCCACCCCCCGCAAAAGTAACCACCATGAATAACTAATCCAAAGCTGACTTTGGGCTCCTAAAACACAGGTGGCTAACTTCATGGCACCCATGCAAATGGAGAATAGTCGCATGACCACTGAATCATACACCAATGCACTGTACGAATATGTACACAAATACATGGATCTCAACATACCTAAAAGAACCAAGATGGTCTCCTCCAAAAAAAGGAAGCCAATCTGGTGGTCTCCTCCCATAAACAAACTCTACAACAGAAGGAAGAAACTGATGCAGAATAGGGTGAAGTCTCAAGACTAGAAAACCTCCCTTATCAGACTCAACAAAAAGTTGAAATCCCTCATCAAATCCTCTAAAGCTAGCTATGAAAACAGAATTGCAGTAGATAGTAAAGTAAACCACATGGTCTTCTATAGTTATGTAAAGAATCTCCACAGCAATACCCAGATTTGCTCTGAGCTACTGTACAATGGTACCTCCTATACCGAGCCAACAAATATTGCCAGTATACTGGCCGACAGATTCAGTGCCAACTTTACCTCCCCACAAAGAACCAATCACAATATCAGTAGATTGCCAGGCACCCAGTATGACTGCTGCACAGGTTAAAACAGCAGTGTCCAAGGCCAAGAATACAGCTTCTATGAGACCTGTCAATATCCCTAGCTGTATTCTTCATGAACTACAGGGTGAACTGGCACCTTCACCTGTGTACCCTGTTCAATCACAGCCTCACCTCAGGCTTTGTCTCTACTGAATGGCGCATTGCTATAATTCATCCTTCTCCACAAAGGAGGAGTGACTACAGACCCTGGGAACTATCGCCCCATTAGCCTGACAAGTCTGATATGCAAAGCTATGGAACACATCATCATGGACTTAATAAACAAGGATATAGGGGAATCTCCAAACTATGGATCCCACACAGTTTGGTTTTGTGAAGGGTAGATCATGCCTGCTCAACCTGGTCAACTTCTTTGAGTCAGTCACCAGAGCTGTGGATGAAGGCAAGGTGGTTCATACAGCCTACCTTGATCTGGCCAAGGCCTTTGATACTATTTCCCACTCAGGAATCATAGAAAAACTCACTAAGCTAGGCATCAACCCCTATATCACTAGGTGGGGTGCAAAATGGCTCACAGATAGAAACCACAGTGTGAAAGTAGCTGACTCCAAGTCAGACTGCAGACCAGTCATGAGTGGAGTCCCACAGAATTCGGTCCTGGGTCCTCTCCTGTTTGGTATCTACTTCTCTGAAGTCCAGACCAACACGAAGGGACTCTGGCTGATAAAGTTCGCAGACAATTGCAAGTTGGGAGATATTATTAACTCCCCAAGTGATGTTGACATCCTACAGAAAGGCCTCGCTGAGACCAATGACTGGTGTTAGAACCATGGCCTTAAGCTCAATGCCAAAAAATGTGTCATCATCTTTGGGAAAAACAAGATTCTCATAAATGACCACATCGATGGTAGTTCACTGAACACAGAAGGTGCAATAAGATATCTGGGAACACAGGTTGACAGCAACCTCTCTTTTGACCACCACATTGCCACTGTGGTCAGAAAGTCCTTCTATGTGGCACATCTCATTATTAAGGGTTTTGCATCCAGGAAGAAAGAGGTCATTGTCTCCCTCTACTCTTCTCATTAGGCCAATCATTGAGTACAATGCCTCATTTGGCATGTACCTCACTAGGTACCTGCAACAACTAGAGAGGCCACAAAAGTACCTCACAAAGAGGATCCTAGGCCTTAAACACTTTTACTATATATAGAGTCTCAAAAAACTTCAACTAGTCTCTGTCTCATATTGCCTACTTAGAGGTGATCTCTGCTTGACTTGCAAATCCATGTCTGGGCCACCTCTGTTAGAAATGCTACATCTAAAGAAATTCCAGTCCCTCCACCCCACATGCTCCAGAGACCTCAACCTCATTACCACAATCAACAGAACAGAACATGCTGAAGGGGCAGGTTCATAACCCAGAGACTGCCCATGCTGTGGTATAGATTTCCCATACAGGTCAATTAGAGCACCTCATTGGCCCTCTTCAAGAGAAATCTTGACGAGTGGATGGGAAATAGAAAATTCATCCTGGGGATCACTCCAGTGGCTCTGCTCAACAGAGACCCAAGGGGCTTCATAACCAACTGGAGTACTTCCTTCTACTTCTGTTCCTCCTCCGAGCCATCCCAGGTCTTCAGAGCCGGAGGAATGGAAACGGATAATGGTGGACCTTCGGAGCAGATGCCTGTTCCAGTGCCATTGGTGCTGACTACTCTGACTTCTTCGGTGCCTGTTGAGGAGTCTAGGAGCCTACACTTGCCGGTCAAGTCCGGGGAGGATAGTCGAACTGATGTTTTGGCTCTGACTCTGAGTTCAGTGCCTACCTCAAGATCAGAGCCCACTGTTCCAGTGCCGAGAGAATCCTCAGTTTCTTTGGATCTGGGGGTTTATTCACACCTGAGCAGAGGTGCCTTCAATGCTATGAGGAGAGCAATGCCCCATAGGACATCTGCAACTTCAGGATCAGTGACCTCCTCCCCTAAAGTGCCTCTGTCTTCTTCTGCTTTACAGATCCCACTAAAGCAGAGAGACCCGGAGCCTCAGAAAGCCCCATTGGGTGGACCCTGCTCTTCTGAGTCCTCACCAGAAGCTTCCACTGATGAGGTTCCCAGGAAGAGATTATGTAAGAGGAAGCATCTGGACTCCCACAGGAATCCATCACCTCAGACACCAACTTAGATAAATCAGAAGGGTCCCCACTGTCCCCCTCAGAAGATATCTCCTTTGCAGATATCTTGAAATCTTTAAACAGAGGGGTGGCTGGCAGTCCATCAACCCTACTGATGAGTCGGTTCTCCTGAAGGCTTTTGGGTCTCAGCCATCCACCTCTTGGGTGTCTCCGCCCTTCAATGAGCTTATAGAACTGGTCTCACGAAGGGCATGGGAGTTTCCGGACACCAGGAAGCCTGTCTCTAGGAGGCCTAATAAATTTATAACTTTCCCCCAAGACAAGACTTTTCTCACTAAGGGAGTGCCTGTTGATGCCATGGTGTTGGCTGCAGCCACGAAGAAAGAGATGTCGGAAACCTCTTCATCTGTCCATCCTCATAATAGGGGTTCCAGGATCATGGATATATAGATACAGAAAGTGCATGTTTAGTTCAGCGGCTTTTGCCATGCGATCACTGAACTACCCTACACATTTTACGAGATTGCAAAGGGATCTCCTAAAAGAGATTGGAGATACTATACAGGGTTCAGTAGCTGAGGGAGTGTCAGAGAAGGTTGCTTCCCAGCTTGCTACTCTTAATTCTGTGGTAAACTCTTCCATGAGTCTGATCTCGTATGCAGCTGATGGAATGAGTAGGACAGTGGGTACAGGAATTGCTCTTAGGAGATATTCTTGGATGCACTTATGTTTCTTTGTGGAGCTCTTTAAGTCATCCTTTGTTAACACCCCTTTTGATGGCTCATCTCTTTTCGGGCCCAAAGTGAAGGAAACTCTTACCAGATGTGAGCAGGAAGGAAAGACTCTGTCTGCTGGAGTCAATTTTTCCACCCCTACTAGACCCTACCCCAAAATTCAGAGAGGGGGAAAGATGTGGTTCCATAAAGCCCAAGGAGCCTTTCAAGACAAATGTGGTGAACCCCCCTCCAGGGGCAGAGGAGGGGGCAATAATGGAAGATGCCACCCATGTGGCAGAGGGGGTCCTGCAGAATCAGGGCAACAGAGATCAGTTCTTTGAGAAGCCTTATCAGCCCTCCAGAAAGGAGGCCTGACTGTCCTACTCTGGAGGCAGTCGGAGGTTGCTTATCTTTGTACCCAGGCACCTGGCTAAAAATCACAAAAGACAGTTGGGTACAAAGCATCATATCCAGAGGATATGTTATTCCCTTCACCACCCCACCTCCTGTAATAACAAAAATCCTGGATGTTCTACCCAGTTACAGGGAACAAGCAACCATAGGGATTCAACAGTTGTTAGAAAAAGAGCCATCCAACCGGTCCCCACAGACCGGACCGGATTCAGAACTTACTCAAGGTTCTTTTTAGTTCCAAAGAAAACAGGGGACTGGAGCCCTATACTGGATCTCAGCAGACTAAACAGATCTGTCAAAAAAGAGAAGTTCCGGATGGTCACGGTTCAGTCGATACTTCCATTCCTAGGAAAAGACATTTGGATGTGCTCTATAGATCTTCAGGATGCATACTACCATATAAAGATGGCCAGACCATCCAGACATAATCTGCGCTTTCAGCTGGGAGCCAGTCACTACTAGTTTCGAGCCCTGCCCTTTGGTCTCACTACAGCCCTGCGAATATTCACCAAATGCATGGCAGTGGTCATGGCTCACCTGAGGCATTTGGGATTCCAGGCGTTTCCGTACTTAGATGACTGGCTCCTCACTGCCACCACCAGGCATCAGCTCATACAAGCCAAGGACACCACTTTGAGCCTTTGCAACCAATTGGTGGTTATCATAAACTCAGAAAAATCTGCCTTGTCGCCATTGCAACATATTGTTTTTATAGGAGCAGATTTGGACACCACCACCACCACATTAAAACTTCCTTCAGAAAGGGTGTCTGTACTTCGACAACATGTTCTAAAACTTCTATTGCGAGACAAGGTACCAGCCTCAGAGGTGCTCAAATTGATGGGGACGATGGCGGCTGCAATCATAGCAATTCCCTTGGGATGTATGCACATGCTCATTCTTTAATGGTTCCTGTTCATGCAATGGTCCTATCAAGAACGTCCAATGTCACATCTGATTGCTCTAAAACTCCTGCAAAAAAGATCTTTGGTGGTGGTTGACATCTCATCAAGTAACGATAGGTTGTCCCTTTGCTCTAGCCACGCCAAGAGCCACTGTGACCAAGGGCACTTCCCTGATTGGGTGGGGAGGGGCATTATCAGGGGAGAACAGCCCAAGGCACATGGAACAAACTAGAGACTCATCTGCATATCAATGTCCTGGAGATGAGTGTGGTACTTTTGGTGTTGCAGTACTTTCAGGACTCTCTTCCTCTGAGAACAATTGCGATACAGACAGACAACATGTCTGTAGTCTGATACATAAACAAACAAGGAGGAACCAGGTCTTATCCCCTATGTCAAGAGGCCCTGAGATATGGCAGTGAGCTACCTCCAACCAGCACATTCTGGTAGCAATGCACATCCCAGGGAAATCCAATGTGATAGCACACAAACTGAGCAGGGCAATTTTGTTGCCTCATGAGTGGTCCCTCAAGGAAGAGATTGCAGAAAGGATATTCCACAGATGGGGCCAGCTGTGCTGCAATATCTTTGCATCCCCCATGAATACAAACTGCAGCAGCTACTTTGCCCTACTCCTCCCTCTGGGAGATGCCCCAAGGGATGCCCTCATACATGATTGGCCCCGGGTCTTCTTTATGCCTTCCCACCAATTCCTCTGATACCCAAAGTATTACAGAAAGCCAAAGCCTTGGTAAGGACCATCATTCTAATAGCCCCTTACTGGCCTCCTCAGATTTGGTTCCCCTTCCTACGACCTCATCTATTGGAAGAACCTTGGATTCTGGACCCAGTTCCAGACCTCCTGATTCACTCATCGGGGGCTCCTCATCCCTCTCTTCAGTCCCTCAAACTGAGAGCTTGGCTGCTCCAATTCCCAATATAGCCAAGTTCCATAACCGTTGAACTGAAACACAACATATCTTAATATCTTGTCATAAATCATCTACTAGAAAACTACCTCAGCAAATGGAAGAGATTTTCTATATGGGCTTCTCAGAACAATATCGACCCTTACCTAGCCCCGATTTCCTCTATCCCAGAATTTTTACTATGCTTTTCAACAAAGGAGCTGCTGCAGCCATCATTCATGTGCAGCTTACGGCAATCTCTAATTTTCTCCTTGGCAGTGAGGGATCTAATGTAATGTCACAAACTATCCAAAGCCTTTCTTAAGGGGACCTTGCACCTGAGACTACCTCTTAAATCCCCTTATTCACCTTGGGATTTGAATTTTATGCTTTCACACATCATTATTCCACCATTTGAACCAGCTTCTTCATGTGAATTGAAGTATTTATCTTGAAAACCATTTTCTTAGTAGCTATCACATCTTCTTTGAGAGTTTCAGAATTGCAGGCCTTGTCTATTAAACCCCCTCAGAAAATCTGAACATTTATTTTTATTTATTTTACATTTGTTTACCGGGTTAGTCTAACTGGATACATATCCATTTTCAGCAGAGACCCGGGGAGAAAAGCTCCACATTTAAAAAACAATACATAGACTTACATCCCTTTGTTACCTTTTCAGAGTCCAAAAAAGGTGGACCTGTGGCAAAACCAATTGTGCAGCAGCCACTTGGTCAAGGCCTCATACTTTTATCACTCATTATAAAGTTGATAGGGCCTCCAGGGACAGGGCTTCTTTAGGATCCGCTGTCCTAAGGAATATAATCCCTTGAGCCACCCGAGAAAGATGGTGCTTGGGACACTACCCATTAGTAAGAATGAATGGCAAGATAGAACAACTTCACATAAAGAAGTTATGTACTCACCATAACGTTCCATGTGAGTTGTTCATCTCACCTTCATTCTTACGTCCCACCCGCCTACCCCCCACCAGGTTTTTCTCAAGGACCGAGAATTATGATTTGTCATGTCTATCTTTTTTCCATTGTTTCCTTATCTTAAGGTATGAATAATGGTATATTAGGGCAGCAAACAAGATCTGAGGTAACACGTGGTGCATCATGGGATAGGGAGTTGGCCTCGAGCTGGTTGGAGACCTCGAGCTTTGTAGTTGGCTGAGTCGGAGCAGAGGATTGGCTCTGAACCCATCAGTAAGAATGAAGGCGAGATGAAAAACTCACATGAAACGTTATGGTGAGTACATAACTCCTTTTTTTTTTTTTTGAGTCTTACACATAATCTGGCATCCATCTAAAATATGCTAATGTTTTTACTCACAGGAAAACCTAAGAGTTGTTTTGCCAGCCTGGAGGAAGCTGTGGAATTTGGCTGACTCAAATAACCAGCTGTATAGGACTATGTAAAATGAATGAGAGAAATTAAATTAACTATAACCAGTTAACTTGCGTAATAAATCTATCTAGTTGTATTATGCATAATTGGACCTACTTAATGTTGAATGTAAAATACTGGCATTAAGTTTGAAAGTATGTAATTTTTAACACTCTAAATATCAGACCTATGAAAAATTGAGAATAGAAAACTATTTCCTCTCTTGACCTTCAAACGAACTCCCCCCAAATAACACTGGTTGCACATTCATCTCAATAGTGTCAGTGTTATAGAAATGTTTTTCTAAGGTGAGGTGTAGGGTTAGAGTTGGGGGAAGAGGCAGGGTTAAGGTTAGCACTCATTACTAAGATGGTACAGGGTGTCTCAAACCCTAACTGTGCCCCTTCTCCCAGCCCTAACCCTGCATCTTATCTTATAAAAGAAACTTCCTGTAGCACTCCTAATACAGAAGACACACACACACACACACACACACACACACACACACACACACACACACACACACACACACACACACACACACACACACAAGCTAACACTACATCTAACTAACCCTGACCCTAACTCTAAAATACACAGACTCACACACAAACATGCAAAACCTATCCCTAACGCTAACCCTAATTCTGAAACACATGCACAAGCACTCTCATAGGTTCATAGGTAGGTACTAGGCTATTAACCCTAGGGCCTATATAAGTCTAGCCAAAAAGGTACCCTGGATTTCGCAACCCAAGAAAATTATTTTCCTGTGCCCCTGTTGAGCAGAGCCACATAAGTTATCCCTGGGGTGAAGTTCATATTTCCCATCCAATCATCAAGATTTTTCTTGAGTGCTAATGAGGAGCTCTGTTTTACACAGATAGCTAGTCTGTTCCAGAGTATGGGAAGTCTCTGGGACAGGAATCTATCCCTCCAGCATGTTCTGTTTATCGTGATGACAAAGTTTAAGTCCCTAGAGCATGTAGCTTGGAGGGATTGGGATTTCTTTAAGCTCTGGGTTTGACATAGCTTTGTATGTTAGGCAGAGATCATCTCTGAGTAGGCGATATGCGACATTGTAAAGCTGGAGTTTTTTTAAATGGTCTGAGTAGGGCATCTGTTTGAGGCCAGTAATCCTCTTTGTGAGGTATTTCTATGGCCTTTCCAGTTGTTGTAGATGTCTTGTGAGGTACATACGAAAAGGGGCATTATACTCTATAATGGGTCTAATGAGTGATGAGTAGAGGGGAACAATGACCTCTTTTTTTTCTGGATGAGAAACCTTTTGTGATGAGGTGAGCCACGTAGAAGGATTTCCTGACCATTGTGGTGATGTGATTATTAAAGGAGAGACTACTGTCCACCTGTATCCCAATGTCTCATCACACTTTCGGCATTAAGTACACTACCACTTATGTGGTAGTTCATGGGTACAGAGTTTTTCCAAAGGGGATGACGATACACTTTTTGGCATTGAGCTTCAGGCCATGGCTTTGACACCAGGCATCTGTCTCAGTGAGGCCCTTTTTTAGTATGTCCACATCATTAGGAGTTTCAATTATGGCTCCTAGTTTGCAGTCATCTGCAAACTTTGTTAGCCAAAGACCTTCTGTGTTAGCCTGTACTTCAGAGAAGTAGATACCAAACAGGAGAGGACCCAGGACTGAACCCTGTGTTACTCCACTTGTCACTGGTCTGAAGTCGCATTTGGAGTCTGCTACTTTCACAGTGTGGGTTCTGTCCATGAGCCAGTTGGCAACCCATCTTGTGACATAGGGATTTATACCTAGTTTAGTGAGCTTATCTATAATTCCAGAGTGGGGGATGGTGTCTAAAGCCTTGGCGAGATCTAGATAAGCTGTGTGAACCACCTTACCCTCATCTATGGCTTTGGTGACTGCTTCAAAGAAGTCAATCAGGTTTAGGAGACATGATCTGCCTTTTACAAATCTGAACTGGGTAGGGTCCAGAGTTTGGAGATTACCAATGTCTTTGTTTATGAGTTCCATGATGATACGTTCCATGGCCGTGCAGACCAGGCTCGTCAGGCTAATGGGGCAGTAGTCCCTGGGGTCAGTCGTGACTCCCCCTTTGTGGAGTGGGATAACCATCGCAGTGCGCCATTCAGTGAGCACAAAGAATGAGGTGAGGCTATGATTGAACATGGTACTTGGGTAGGGTGCCAGTTCATCAGCCTGAAATATTGTCAGGTCCCACGGATACTGTGTTCTTGGCTTTGGAGAGTGTGTATTTTACCTGTGCAGCCATAATTACAGGAACTTTGCATTCTTCCGGTATAGAGATGGGCCCTATAGGGGGTGAGAGGGGGGTAAAGTTAGCACTGAACCTATCTGCCAGGATGTTGGCAATATCAGTTGGTTCTGTATATTTAGTGCCATTGTGCTGTAACTCAGAGCAGATCAGAATGTTGCCATTGAGATTCTTGACATAGCTATAGAAGGCTTTGTGGTTGTCTTTAGAGTCAGTGGCAATTTTGTTTTTGTAACTAACTTTGGAGAATTTTATGAGGGATCTCATTTTCATATTGAGGTTGACCAGGGAGTTCCTCCAGTCATGGGATTTTACTCTTTTTTGCAACAATTTCTTTCTTCTATTGTAGAGTTTGTTTATGGCAGAGGACCACCAGATTGGCTTCCTTTTTTTGGAGGATAGCATCTTGGTTCTATTAGGGATAGCATGATCCATGCATTCGTGTAAGTGCTTCTAAAGTGCATTTGTGTAGGATTCAGCAGTTGTATCTCTATTGTCCATCTGCATGGGTGTCATGAAGTTTGCCACTTCTGTCATAAGAAGTGTGAAGTTGGCTTTGGAGAAGTTTTTACGGTGGTTTCCCTAATTGGGGGTGGGGGTGGGATGTAGATGTCTAGGGTGATTAGCTTGTGGTCGGATCTGACCAACAAGGAATTGACCTCTGGTGTAGAACACTGGTTGCCCATGTTGGTAATGACCAGGTCTAGGGTATTGCTGCCCCTGGTGGGGTGTGAATAAGTTGATCCAAGGCGTTGGAATTTATGAATTCCAGAAAACGTTGAGCAAAAGAGTTGGTACATGAGTAGTTTTCCCAGTTAATGGTGGGGTAGTTGAAATCGTCCATTATTAGAGTGTTGGGTTGTACCTAATACATTCCAGTGTATCAAGAAATGAAGAGTGGGAATCCTGGGGCATGGTGGGGGGTCTGTAGCAAGCTGCAATTTGGATTGCGGTCTTGCCCAGAGTTAGTTGCACTTGGTTAATCTCGGATGCATTATGCTGTGCAACTAGCCTAGAGTTGCTCAACCCCCAAATCCTACTCATGTCTCAATAAAACATACCACTGATATTTTATTATCCATCTATCCATACAGTCGATATAATACACCACTCCTAGCATTTGTTAATACACCACTCCTAGCATTTGATTAATCAAGTCAACAAATGTCAAAATAAATAAGTAAAATAAATAAACTGTTAACCTGTTGACCAAATGTACAGTTGACAAAATGCATGGAGACTATATCTATGTATATTATATATCTATGGATATATATCTATGGAGATATATATATATATATATATATATATATATATATATATATATATATATATACATACATATACATGTACAAGCCAAGCAGAGTTCAACCCTTGTTCTCTACAAGCAGACTAATTCAACACCTACTGTCACTGTCCAAGAGGGACACAGGTGAAACAAACCCTGGGGTGAATCTACTGTTTCCCATCCAATCTTCCAAATTACACTTACATTGGGTCAACGAGGGGCTCTGTTTGACTTGAATTGGGAGCTTGTTCCAGAGAAGTGGTAACCTCTGAGACATATCAATCTCTCCTGCAAGCCCTGTTGATGTCACATACTAATTTGAGGTCCCTATAGCTAGTGCATAGTGTACCATTTGACGTGCGAATGTGCAGTATTTGCATTAAGGCAGGATCTGAGATTGCTTTATTTGCAAGGCACAGGTTGCCCCTGAGTAGTCTATATGACACAGAGTAAAGTGACAGTGATTTCACTGTAGCAATATATGACGTACTGAAGACCCTGAATTTTCTTAGTAAGAAACCTTTGTGATCTCTCCAGTTGCTGCAGGTGCCTGGTAAGGTACATCCCAAAGGGAGCATTGCACTTGATTATTGGCCTGAGGAGGGAAGAGTACAGGGGGGGATAATAACTTCTTTTGTTCTGTAAGCAATGCCTTTACTTATGAGGTGGACAATGTAGAATGCTCTTCTTACCACTGTGGAGACATGGTCGTCACAGGACAGGTTGTTGTCAAGTGTGTGCCCAAATCTCTCACCACTGTTTGAGTGCTTAGGATGTTGTTATTAATGTAATAATCCACAGGAACATCTCCCTTGCTGAAGGGGATGATAATGCATTTTTTTTAGCACTGAGTTTCAGCACATGTCTCTGGCACCAGCCACTGGTCTGTGTAAGTCTCTCTTGGATGTTGACATCACTCTGAGACTCAATGATTTCTCCCAGTTTGCAGTCATCTGCAAACTTTGTCAGCCACAGACCTTTTGTTTTTGTCTGTACTTCTGAGAAGTAGATTCCAAACAATAGGGAACCCTGTAGAACACCACTGATTACAGGTCAGCTGGTGGAGGTTGTATCTCCTGTTTTGACTGTATGTGACCTTTCAGTCAGCCAGTTTGCAACTCACCTGACAATATAAGGGTTTATTCCCAGCTGTGTGAGTTTATCAGTGATGTGTGGGGAACAGTGTCAAAGGCCTTGCCTAGGTCCAGGCAGGCTGTATGCACAGATTTGCCTTCATCCAGGACTTTGGTGACTATCTCAAAGAAGTCCACCAAGTTTAACAGGCATGACCTCATTTTAAAGATGCCAGTCTGGGTTTTGGTCAAGTGTTTGGAGGTCTCCTATATCTTTGCTGGTAAGGTCTATGATGATTCTTTCCATGACATTACAGATAAAGGATGTCAGGCTTGTGGGTCTATAGTTCGCTGAGTCAGCGGATGTACCCCCCTTTATGAAAAATGATGAAGGAAACGGTTTTGCATTCAGCAGGGTCAAAACTGGTGATTAGGCTGTGGTTGAAAAGGATATCCAGCAGTGCTGCTAATTCCTGTTTAAAACCATTAAGAATGCAGCCTGGGATGTTGTCAGGTCCCATAAATGCTGTTTTTTTGGCTTTGGAGAGAGTGCTTAAGACGTGGTCCTTAGAGATACTAGGTGGACAACAGGTGGTGGAGATGCTTTGGGATATAAGTGGCGGGGACAGGGGTGAGAAATTTTCACTGAACCTCTCTGCTAGCAGATTGGCTATTTCCATGGGTTATGTATATGTGGTGCCATTAACAGGCTCTAAGCAGATCTGGGATTTTCCTTTAAGGTTTTGGATGTAGCTAAAGAAAGCTTTGTGGTTTTCCTTAGCCAGGGTAGCTAATCTGGATTTGTAGTTAGCTTTGGAAGACTTTACAAGATGTCTAATTTGCTTGTTTAAGCTGAGGAGGGAGCGTTTCCAAGTCAGAGACTATTCCTTCCTGCTCTTAGACAGCAATTGTTTTTTATTATTGTATAACCTGTTTGTGGCAGGTGTCCACCAGACAGGTTTGTTCTTTTTAGAGGATCTTACTTTGGTCCTACCAGGTACTGATGAGTCAATACAATTGTATGATGTTTATACAAGGCATTGGTGTATATTGCAGTATAGGTGTCCTTGCCATCAGTGGGGACAGGGACTACAAAGCTATTAATTCTGTTTCATAACAGGCTATAAATGGCTTTGGAGAAGTTCTTTAGTCTAGCTGCTGCTAAGGGGGGGGGGGGGGATATTAATATTCCTTCTAACAAGACTGATTTATGACCAGACGTTACCAGTGAGGCCAGTACCCTTAGGATATTGCAGTGATCTCTCATGTTAGTGAGTACCAGATCCAGAATGTTTGGGGCCCTTGTGAGGTGTCAACCAGCTGATCCAAGGCATTGGAGTTAAAGTTCAACAACCTTTGGGCAACTGTGTTTTTGCACATATATTTTGCCAATCTATGGATCGGTAGTTAAAATCAACCACATCCAGGGTGTTTGGTTGTATGCTGACCGACTCAAGAAGATCCAAGTAGGCAATGTGGGTATCCTGGTTCATAGAGGGGGGTCGTATAGCTGGCTATAACTTGGAGCAGGGTCTTGCCTACAGTCACTTGTACATAGAACAAAGAAACAGAAGCAAGTGCCAAAAGCAAAACTTCACCAACGAAAAAACACTTGCAGAGGAAATAAGGCACCAAAGTCTTCTTTTCTGATTATTTAAACCAAAGTCTTTTTAGAGTGTGGTTAGACAAAAATTTTTTTTACCTAAGCTCTTTCAATTGATTAATTGTATAAATGATTGTTTAATTACCTAATTATGGTGACTAGTGAATGTATTTATAGTGAACAGAAAGTTCAGTATTCATTCAGTCACATCCGAGGAAGTGATCTAAATGAAAACGCAGTGGTGAGATTCAGCGTTAATGATTCTTGTTTCTTGGCTTGTACCTGGTTGCAGTGTTGCTGTGGTGCTGTGGAATATTAAATAATCAGAAAAGAAGACTTTGGTGCCTTATTTCCTCTACAAGTGTTTTTTCACTTGTACATAGAGTAATTCAAGGGAATTGTTCTGTTTAACCAATTTAGAGATGTATTTATCTTCAAATATTGGTACTCCACCTCCTTTAGATCTTCCACTTCCAGTTGTTGGTCTGAAAGTGTGGAAGGCATTATAACATGGTATGGCTGGGGTGCTTTCCGTGGCCCTAAACTATGTTTCTGTGACTGCAGTGATGTCAGCATCTTCCAAAGTGAGAACTGCTTCCAGTGAGTGCATTTTCAGGTTAAGACTCCTAGCGTTTAGCAGCATAACCTTAAGGTTGTTTTTTATAGACATTTTTATGTCAGGGAATTTTGTTCTTGTGAGAATGCCTAAAAAAAACATTATGGGGGAGGAAAGTGCCTTAGCCAGTGGCCGAAATCCTAAAGGTGATAGATGAAGACCATCTCTGGCAAAGCACCAATAGCTAAGCCAATTGTTGCAGTCAATCATTTTTTGTTTGTACTGTGGCATCATCCTATGTGAAGGTAGAATGTTGCTTAAGGCTAGGGACATAGCTGCCTGGGACACATAATCAGATAACTCAGTCATATCTCTCTTCATACAGACCAGTGATGCAGATCTCAAGTCATTCATGCCAACATGGACTATGACAGAGTCATAACAGTGCCTGTTGAGAGACTTAAGTGCATGTCTGATGTTGTAGATCCTGGCACCTGACAGACAGCTAACTGTGACCTTTTCCTTATCCAGCTTGGTGAGTGGGACATCTTTGTGTATCACAATGGAGTCTCCTACAACTAAAATATCGGATTTTGTGTTTTGCCTTGGGGCCTTATTTCATGAGACACTGGTGCATGTGCTCTTGTATGTACTGTGGTCAACTGAGAATGTATTATGTGAAGTGTGCCTGTGTTTGGGAGGTCTCTGATCTTTAGGTAGGCTTTTGGTGAGGAACTCTGCAAAATTAGGTTTATGTGTTGTTTGTGTGGTTGGTGCTGGAGATGGTGTGTAAGTTGATAATCTGCTTTCTGCCAGATATACTGACTGGTGAGCAAGATGGCCTGGATTCTATATTTTTAATATAAATGCATCTCTCACATACTGAATGTGTGTATTAGGAGAATTGGGTTGCCAGTGTACATGAGGCAATTGCTACAGTGCCTTAGAAAGCCTAGGTCGACCAGGTTGGCTGGAGAAATAGGGAGAAGTCATCCATCCATAGTGCTAGGTGTAAGGTGGTTAGTAACAGGGAAGGACTAGGTAGGGGTGCTGTAAATGACTAAACTGTGAAAGCTAGTCAGTAGGACTGCTGGTGGTACCTCAGAGGCTCAGTTGAGTGTTGCACTTGGCAGTGAATCACAACTGCAAGAAACCACTGTTGGAGCACAAACAGGTGACTAAGTGAAAATTATCCATCTAGAAGATATGCGTCTATAACCCTAAATGGTATACACCACTGTATGGTAGTGTTCAATGGTGTGCTGTGAGCAAACAAGTGCCAACCCTCACAAATGCAGGGCTTAAACAGCACCCAAGAGAAACCTTTTTTAAGCAAAATAACCAATTAGAAAGCTCAACACTGAGCCGCAAGCCCAGCAACCTTCAATTAGATGGGTCCTTGACTGTACTCTTCTGCCACATGGGTGCAAGGGGGCCCTCTCTAACAAAAGATAGCTTGGATGTAGCGTTCAGGTACTACAAACAGACCTAGATCCAGGAAGCCTGAATCTAGACTATGCTATAGCTACACAAGTGCAGAAAACAGCAAAAACAATAAAAAAAATACAGCATTGTAATGCACATACAGTTAAAATTGCAAAATCAGAGTAAACAGGTACTTATAGTTGTTGGAAGCAGCAGATGACTCGGATTGCTCTGCAGATCACAGTAGAACAGTGGCTTATCACCAAACTCTATGTAGCTCGGTTTAAAAAGTGCCAACCTGCACAAAAGTAGGGCTTTAATAGCAGTTACAAGAAACTTTATTTAAGCAAAATAACCAATTAGAAAGCTCAACAATGAACCCAAGTCCAACAACTTTGAATTAGATGTGTCCTTGACTACACTTCTGCCATAAGGGTGCAATGGGGGTCCTATCCAACAAAAAATAGCTTGGTTCCAGTGCTCTGGTACTACAAACAGACCTAGATCCAGCAATTCTGAATCTAGACTATGCTATAGCTATACAAGTATGGAAAACAGCAAAAACAATTACAAAAATAAAGTACTGCAATGCAAACACAGTTAAAAGTGCAAAACTAGTGCAAGCAGGTACTTATAGTTGTTGGAAGCAGCAGGTGGTTTAAATTGTTCTGTAGATCACAGTGGAACAGTCTCTGGTCTCCAAACTCTGTGTAGCTCAGTTTAAACAAGCCAAAAGTATTTCAAATATTATATATATATATATATATATATATATATATATATATATATATATATATATATATAAATAAATAAATATATATATATATATATATATATATATATATATATATATACATACATACACACATACATATATACACACACACATTATATATATAATATGTATGTATCTATCTAGACTGGTCACTACACTCACTGGCCTTGGACTTTCAGAACCTACCTGCAGTTGGATTAAAGACTTTTTGACTAACCATCATCAGATGGTTAGACTAGGCTGGTCCCTCTACTCCACTCTCCGGCTAAACACTGGTGTCCCGAACCAACTTCTGTATACTCTTTACACCCACACTGTGTCCCCCTCTCATTCTACTAATACCATCATTAAATTTGTGAATGACACCACAGTGATTGGATTTATCTCAGGAGTCAGCAAGACAGTATATAGAAATGAAGTTCAAAGACTGGCTGCATGGTGTACTGAGAACAGCCTTGCCCTAAACTCTGCCAAAACAAAATAAATCATAACAGATTTCTAGAGGCTCATCTCAGATCACAACCCAATATAAGTCAATGGAGACTGTGTGGAAAGGGATCCTGCCTTCAAGTTTCTAAATGTGCATGTGGAAGATGATCTCTCTTGGTCCATAAACTCCACTGAGCAATCAAAAAGGCACAGCAGAGACCCAATTTCCCGAGGATCTTCAGGAAAAACAACCTGCAGGAGAAACTATCAGTGTCTTTTTACTGCTGTTTTATTTAAAGTGTGCTGACATACTGCATTTCCACATGGTATGCCAGCAGCTCAATGGCGGACAGGAAGACCCTTCAAAGGGTCATTAACTTTGCACAGAAAATTATTGGCTGCTCACTGCCCACTCTGGAGGAACTCTTGAGCTCTCGTTGAAAGTGACATCTTGAAAGACCCTTCTCATCCTGGACATAACCTGTTTGAGCTGCTGCCTTCTGGCAGATGCTTCAGATCCATTGCATCTCAGACAAACAGACTTAACAGTTTCTATCCCAGAGCCATACATGAACTGAACAATGCTAAATACTCACACCGAGTACAGATAATAGCCTTTTGCACTATAAGGTATATGTTTACATTCATGTGCACCTTACTTTATTCCTTTCATGTGCAATATACCCAAGTGAAATAACTGTACTGTATGGTATTGTGTTCTATTCTCTTATTTATTCATGTTCATTATATGTGAATGCACCTTAGGAGGATTGCTACAAATTTTGTTGTACTTGTGCAATGGCAATAAACGTAAAAACATTGTATAATCAATACATTGAAATTTCATAAGTTAACATTAACATGTCTTCTGTCAAATGTGATTCAGTCATTTGTGCTTTTGATGAAATGTGTTTTAGATGAATTGTAACATTCATAATCATACATATGCATTCATCAGACCTATCATTGAGTAAATGACCCCTTTGGTATGTACCTAACCAGACATACCTAACAAATGAAACGTCCAATGAGGTTCTTCACTAAAAGAATACAGGACATAAATAAAATACCCTATGCAGACAGCCTCAAAGCCCTATCCCTGTATTCTGTCTCCTACAGGCTGAAGGAAGATCTATGCCTGGCACATAGGGCATTGTCAGACAGCACTCTGATGAACCACCTGCATATTCACAAAACAAACAGCACCAGAGTTACCCATTCTAAAGACTTAAACCTTGCCTGTGAAATAAATAGGATCTGCTGGAGAGACAGGTATGTATCCCAGAGACTACCTCATCTCTGGAACAGGTCCTGCATGCACGTGAAGCAGAGTTCCTCTCTAATCCAATTCAAGTGTAACTTAGACAACTGGATGGGGAATAGGAAATTCATCCCTGGCTTGGCAGCTATGTCTCTAATAGACACGGGCATCCTGTAAATTGTTCATCTCCCAGGCCCCTGCTTGTAAATGTTTCATTACCCAAGCACCTACTTACACTTATCAAGGATACCAGAACTTGTCAGAGATTTGGGATGCATGGCTAGGCTTAAAAGGCCCTTGTGGTCGTTAGCCTAGTAAATACCTATGAAACTATGAATTCTTTCTTTGCTTAGATGAAATGAGTTCTACATCAAATGTCATATAATCGTATATATTTTAATTTCATATGTGTCTATATATATATATATATATATATATATATATATATATATATATATATATATATATATATATATAATATAAAATGTGTATGCATGTTTTCTTGTCTAATGTTTTCAGTTTAACTTCCATGACAGCAGTAAAGGTAATCTGCAGTATTAGACAATATGAACTATGAAGTTTGACAGATCATACTTTTCCTTAAGCTTGTAATCATTTTTGACATTTTAAAAGTAGTTTTACTTTTCTGACAGAGCATTTAATTGTTCCATACCCAAAGGCATTATTGCACCTATCTGATAAGTTAGGGGACTCAACAACACAGATAAACAAGGTTATATGATAATATGTTTACTGTAAGTGACATTTCTTGCAATTATAATGTGGGTTTTCAGGGCATAATGTTTAGTATGTGCGTCTGTTGACAGACAACACCTATAATTTAGTTGATAATGTTATGTTCTGTGCTCCACATAATTATAGCTGCTGGCTTTGTTACACTAAGTTTTATAACATTAGTAACATAGTCTTCCAAATGAAACAGTCAGGCACAAGATTGTGTGTGTTATGATGGAATACTATGACGCTTAGATCAATGAATTACCTGCAAGTCTTACTAACTACCTTAACCAGTTTAGAATAAACACTGTTACACCATAACCTACCTCATGGAATACAATACTATAGAATGAGATAGAGAAAATGTATTTTTAATATATGTTAACATATTAATGTCAGCTTAGATAATAGCCGAGCTGAAACCTACACTTTGAACATATTTTACAACTGCGCATAGAGGTGTGGAAGATATCAAAGTGACAAACAATAATCAATGCCTCTACAGCCATTATTTATTATCTGTAAGTGTTGGTAGTGACCACCCCTGTATTACAAGTAGAACAATATTTAGAAGCCGTGGCTCACTAAACTCTGAGTAGGGGCTATTAGCAAAAATGTACAAGTAGATGAAGTGTTTATCTAGCTTCAGAAAGGTTAACACAAGGCTGCTTGATGCAGCACATTACAGGGAGTAAGTATTACTTTCTCATGAGAGAGTTACAATTACTTCAGTGTCATAAATAACTTAATTCTAGCTTCTAAATCTCTTGTTAAATAAAAAAATAAAAAAAACAGAAAAACTAGGCATCTTAAAACTTTGTTGATGAGCTCAGTCACAATTTCCAAAAATTATGAAACCCAAGAAGTGTTCCAAAGCAACAAGCCATTATTCGTCACAGACAAGCAATCCTCGGTAAGAAAAAAATCAGAAATATTTTAATAATGTTAAACATATTAGGTTTTATATACTTAGAAGTAGGTGTGGAAAATATACATATTGTTTAATTTTACACCAGCCTATTCATGGCAAACAATATCAACAGGGCTGTAAAAGTGCATTTTAGAATAGCAAGTACCCATCCCACACACTACTACTGATTTTCTCAAACTAAATGCTAGTTAAGGAAAACACTACCTATATATTTGCAACCCACATTCCAAGATCAGGTATTAAGAAAAGCATAATATATACACAAGAGTTTTAACTTAAATCACTTTTGGCTAACTTAGCAATAAAGCCTTCATCAGATCTGTGACAAGAACTAAAATCAAGAAAAACACATATCTATCTAACCATAACCAATCAAACTAGAACACTTCAAATATAAAAATATATCTGTCTAATAATATCTAGTAAATATCCATCCATGTGGTTTAGTGTGCATAAAAAACTATGTTGTTAATAGCTCAGAAAAAAATGTCAGTACTTTGCGAAAACTGTCAACAATTTTCATGTTTACACCCCAAAAACATGTTTATTATAGAATGAAAACTAGTACAAAAATCAAACAAAAATACAGAAAGCAGTGGATGAGGCAAACTAGTAAAGTACAAAAGTGTACAGGTGTCTGCACAAGAGTCCACCAGTACATAAAAATATTCCTCAGCAAATTCCCTAAAACTTTACAGATTGTGCGGCAGTGTATGTAAATTCAACACACTTTTGATAGAGCAATACTAGTTAAGTCCTGTTTTTCTGAATGCATTTAATTTGAACTGCCAGCATAGTTCTTTTTTCTCCAACACACCATTGACATCTCCTAAAAGCTCATCCATCTCCACACAGTCTAGAATAATAAATGTAAAACCAGAATGCCTGGGGTGTTCTAATAAGTGTTTGAATAAGGCAATCCTCAAGCATTTAAGTCGGATGTCAGCAAGGTAACCAGAAATCCTTTTCAGTTTATTTATAGTCTTACTCACATAAAATGCAGGGCAGTCATTACACATGGCCCTATATACAACTTTCAGTATTACAGTTGCCACTTGTTCAACATTTTACAATATTTTTAAGATAGGGTACTCAAATTGCACTCCATCAAGTAGTCACAGAAAGCGCAGTTAATTGACCCACAGATTTTAGTGCTCATGTCATCCTGGTGTTTCATATTTTTCTTTTCTACCTAGCTACATATGCTTCTGCTCTTTTTATATATAAAAATAGGGTGATCTCCTAAAACCCTCACTAGCTGCTGATTGTCAGTGATGATGGTCCAGTTCTCCTAAACAATGGCTTTAATTGTATTGAAATCCCAGGTGTAAGTTCGAATGCAACTCTTCTTATTGTTCTCATCTTTTGGGTTACGGTGTCTTCATTGCATAATTCTGCCCAAAGGCCTGTTCCACTTAGGGTCATTGTTAGCTTTAGAATTTCTATTGGGATCCAGGATCATATATAACATTTGATTCATATCCTCTGGTTAAGAAATCATTTTCAAGATCATTCATATTTTTGAGAAAAGGGGGCAAATCTGTGGTAATGCATGCTAATCTGTAACTTTGTGATTTTATTACGTTGTACTTAGTTTTTATTGGATGCATACTATCTCCATGAAGTAAGTAGTTCATTCTTGTTGGTTTCCTGTATAAGTTACTAAAAAATTTCCTCTATCTTTATCAACACTGACAGTCATATCAAGGAACTGCACTGACTTCGAGCTGATGGAAGTGGTAAAGTTCAGGAAGGAGATGGAGTTACTGATGTAATGGACAAAATCAGTGAGTTGAGATTGCTCATCTTGCCAAATTATGAATACATTGTCAATAAAGCGAAAGTAGCTGGTCATAAAACTCCAGTATTCACTTTGTAGTACAAAATTCCTCCTCCCACATGCCTAAGGCTACATTGGCCAGGTTAGGGACCATGGTCGCACCCATGGCGATTCCCCCCTCATTTGTTTGTAAGCTGGCCATTGAAACTGAAAAAAATTTAACTCAACAGAAAGTTTATTAGCTTTCCCAATTGTTCAGTTTGCTAACCAAGATCTCAAGTTTAGGCAAGATTCTTTATATTGTGTTTCTCTAGTATTATTTTGGGTGCACATGGCTAGGCTTATAAAGCTCTTCTGGTTAATAGCCTAGTAACCACCTATGAACCTTGTGCAACATTGTTATGTCTGCTATAAGCCTCTGTAGCTGCTTCAATAAAGTACATGTGTGGTAACACAGTGTACAGGGCTTAAACATCAATAGTTAGCAAAATGCTTTATTCATTCACATACACTTCTTTTATTTTTCTTAAAAAGATCAAGTGAATCTTAAGTAAAAGATAAGTTCTTTTCATCAAGAGGCTGAAGAATAAAATCTAGGTATATGGCAGTGGTCTCTGATATGGAACCTCCACTTGCAATAGCAGGTTTGTAAGGTGGATCTTTCCTATTCTTATGGGGTTTGAGAATCCCAAAAAAACAAGGTAAGTTAGGGTGAGAAGTGTTCAAATACTCAAAAGTTTTCTCTAGTAAGTTCTTCATTAAGCATTGTGGTTAGCTTATCTTTCCATTCTATATATGCACTTTTAACCTTCTCAAAGGAATGTTTAGAATAAAACTCTGGCGTGTTCAGCATTTTCTCTGATTTCATTATATAATTGTCAGTATCTGTAACATATATGGCCCCACCCTTGTCAGCCTTCACAACACGTCTACCTCTATCATTGCTCAAATTCTTAAGTACTAATATCTTATCCTTTCAAATATTATAAAACTTGCATTTTGGTGTTTTTTGGGTTTTTTTTTTGAGAGACTTTCTTATGTCAAGCTGGCATTTTGCCTTGAAGAATGCAAGTGTGGGATGCGGGAGGGGACAAAAACTACTGGGCCTTTTATTTTTTTCTTTGATGGATTTATCTTTCTCAGTGTTATTTTTCTCATGAAATACAAATTTCAAATTCAACTTTCTCACATGCATGTTTAAATCAGTGATAGTCTGTGTCTCCTTGCTCCTTCCCTGAGGTATGAATGTAAGTCCTCTGTTAAGCACTTTTTCTTCAAGTGCTGTCACTGCTTTCTTCAAATGATTCCACATCTTGAAGGTTAATTCCACTTTCAGGCTCATGGGCTTGATGGGTAGAAGTTGTAATCTAGCATCTATATTACCCGAGCGAACGTTTAGGTTAGCGAACATCTAAACGTCGATCTGGTAATATCAAAAATTTAAAACAGCGAATGGCTGATTTAAAGTTGGGAATGAATTCCCTCGGCCACAAAAAAAAAAATTTCAAACCAAAATGAAGTGGGGGACTGTGACCCCCACAGCTCCCCTAACTAAATATACCAACTCCGAGATTGCTCTACAGTGGGGAAAGAGGCAAAATCCACATAACGGCCAAGGGAAGTCTTTCCCTGCATTAAATCATCCGCCTGTGGGTTTTTATGCTTTCGCTATTACCAGATCGATGTTTAGATATTCTCTAACTTGAATGTTTGATCAGGTAATAGGAATCCATTATCTAGGTACCTCAGTTCTCTCTCCCCTGTCCAGTGTTTTCTCCTCCACTCATTCTGTTCTGTTCCTCCTTCCGTGGGTTCAGATGGTAGTTTGCTTCTTCACTTTGGAACCATAGTAAACTGTGTCATTGGTTGCAGTTGTAATTGTTGTGATAATTCCTTATCATGTGTACTAGGCTCTGGTGATATAAGCCCTGAGAATTGTACTGTACCTGGGTAGCATTCCAGTGTTCTCTCATGTCCATCTGTGGGGTCTGAGGGGTACTGGATGCCGTCAGTTAGTCCTCCATTTGTCTGTCCCTCATTTGTTTGTCTGGTCCTGTTGGTGTGTTCATATTGCGAAAAACCTGTTCATTCATAGCACCCGCTTTACCAGCTTGAACATTCAGATTGTTGCTGTCAGTATTATTGTCAATGTAATTATTGCTCGCATTACTGGCATCATAATTAGTGTTATTGGTATTATTGGTGATATCTGCAATTGTCTATGTTACCCTGTTGCTGGCTGTCCTGTTAGTCTCCTGTAGTTCTGCCATCCATGTCCATCTCCCCTTCTGGATCTATGCTTCATGAGATGCTGTGGATCATCTTTGTCTATCTGATCTCTGTTCATTTTCTGAATCTTTCTTTCTTGGATGGACTTCTGATAATTGTGAACCTTCTTTATCACATTCTGGAATTTCTGTTCGTGATTTTTAAATGTATTATTCTGGACTGTGTGCAGATGGATGAGTTTGAAGGGGATGTCAACGGTGTGTTGGAGAAAAAAGAACTATGCTGGCAGTTGAAATTAAATGCATTCAGAAAACCAGGACTTAACTACTATTGCTCTATTAAGAGTGTTTAATTTATGTACGCAGCCACACAATCTGTAAAGTTTTTTTTTTTTGCAGAATTTTTTGAGAAATATTTTTATGTACTAAAAATATACTAAATAATAATAAAAATGTGTAGAATGCATTTAAATATATATATATATATATATATATATATATATATATATATATATATATATATATGTTTAGTTACTTTAACCTCAACTCTCTTTTGATTAGATATATTGCCTCACACCAGGGTTTTTCTCATGCCACTATTACCATGTAGTATGGTATAATTCCCCCATTTACCATACTGGTGGATGCTCATACATACACTTGCACACTTATACACATGGCTGTCCTTAGGCATAGGCAAACTAGGCAACCGCCTAGGGCGCCATACAGGCCAGTCTTGTAAAGGGCGCAATTTTTATTGAAGGTATTTTTCTCAGGCAGGCCATAAAGTTTGCACTTTTCTCGGCACCCTGTCTCTAAGTCAAGGGCACTGGAACCATAGCGCATGGGGGGAGGGGCGAGTTCCCACCCACTTTTACAGATGCAGCAGTAGGCTTCAACAATTTAAACAACAAAAAAAGTTCTTTACTACGTGGTACAAGTCTTCTCCTTTAAGGAGGAACATGAGTGCGTCACAACGTCAGCATGGATCTAAATGGATTCTGCAGTACGGAGTGAAATTTAAGCATGCAGTTCCCTTAGCTAAGTTTTGGATTAATCCTGTCCTAACTCTCTGTGTCCACATGTGGCCATTTACAAAGAAGGTAAGTGTGTATATATGTGTGTGTGTGTGTGTGTGTGTGTGTGTGTAATTTTAAACCGTTTCTGTATAAGACATAAAGTGTGTGTAACTGTATTTACTAAGCAGATCCTTACAAACATAGTTAAAAGTCCATTTGCACTGATTGGATACTTTTGCTAGCAATGGCGTAACTGAGCAAATAAACCATATACAATTATGAGCTAAATACTGCAGTTGCAGAAATAACGCAACATTTTTGATGAAAAATGTTTGGCATCTGTAAGAGCTGTTGGACTGGAGTTCTGAATGGAAAATAATCAAATATTTCAGGGGTCATTTGTTGTGACAGACTGACAAAGTGCATGTTTTCCCTAAGCTTTTAAAGCCACAAAAAATCCTAAGTTTTAACTGCAATTTTGCTTTTTCAGCAAATGCCTTACTATAGTGTAA
Source organism: Protopterus annectens (assembly GCF_019279795.1). Taxonomy (NCBI): domain Eukaryota; kingdom Metazoa; phylum Chordata; order Ceratodontiformes; family Protopteridae; genus Protopterus; species Protopterus annectens. Next base: position 568,217,254 of record NC_056748.1, read on the forward strand.
GAATTAGTTAATAACCATAACCATTATTTGCAATGTCCTGCAATTATTTCCTGTGGCAGTATACCGATTGGCTGGTGAAAGCAAACGCATTTTCTTACATCATGCCAGCAGCAATGTGAATCATTTGAGGTGCTGGGGGAAGGGGGCAGGACCAGAGTTTGTGATGCTGCATGGTGCACAACTCCATTCTTCATGCCCAGCCTGCCACTGGTGTGGTTCCAGCCCCTTAAGAGTAATACTGGGGACCCATAAGCTAAAAATGATACAACCATGCAGCTAATAATTGGGAGGTATGGTGGTACTGGTGGGTTTGGGGAGTGGGGAGGAATGCAAAAAAAAGTTCAGGAGTTAAAGTTCCTTTTGTTTGTTATTACTTTATCTTTCTAATTCATGTTTGCAATTCATTTTAAGACTTTTTTTAATGTACCATCTTTCTTATGCAGTTCTTGCTTAGTTCTCTAGCTCATGGTTCCTACATAGTTCTTGTTCATTTTCTCTAGTTCATGGTTACTACATAGTTTTTGTTTAGTTCTTTAGCTAACAGTTCCTACATAGTTCTTGTTTGCTTTCTCTAGTTGGTGGTTTCTGCATAGTTCTTGTTTACTTCTCTAGCTCATGTTTCCTATATAGTTCTTGTTCAGTTCTCTGTCTCATGGTTCATACATACTTCTTGTTTAATTCTTTATGTCATAGTTCCTACATAGTTCTTATTTAAGTTCTCCAGTTCATAGTTCCTCATGAGTCCTACATACTTCTTGTTTAGTTCACTAGCTCACCGTTCCTACATAGTTTTTGTTTAGTTCTGCAGTTCAAGGTTTATACCTAGGTTCTTGTTTAGTTTCTCTAGCTGGCAGTTCTTGCATAGTTCTTGTTTAGTTTTCTGTCTCATGGTTCATACATAGTTCTTGTTTACTTCTGTGGCTCACGGTTCCTACATAGTTCTTATTTAGTTTCTTTCTTTCTTTTTTATTTTACATTTGTTTATGGGAAAATCTGAATGGACATGATGACCTTTTTCAGCAAAGGCCTGGGAAGAAAAGCTCCAACATTAATACATATAGAAAGTATACAAGGGTTCTTAGTGCACAGAATAGATCATATAATAATGACATTATGTACAAAGATATAGAACAGACCATTCAACATGTTTACATCTGTACAGAACATTTTTTTACAGTTTGTATAGTAATACGATGCATAGTATCAGTGATAACGCCAGATATAAATAAAGGTATAAAGACAAAAATACAGTGTACAGAGCAGAAAAATATTACAGTGCTGAGGATGGCTCTAAATGAAGGTTATTTTTCTACCCAGGATTAGAGCAGGAGCAAATAAATGTCTTAGATAAATGAGTTTTAAGCATCTTTTTGAACTGAGACGTGTGGTTTTTATGTTTAGAGGCAGAGAATGTCAGACTTTTAAACAAAAAAAAAGAGGTGAAAAAAAGACTGAGTGAAGAAACACCAATAACCAAACCTCTCAGTCTTGGTACACTGGCCTCAAAAGGCAAAATACTTCCAAGGCACAAGTTTGTGTCACCAACAACTCCAAGTCACTGTGGATAATAGACTTATTCAGAAATCAAAGCTTAACCTCTTTCATTCCTCACAGGAACTTCATCAGAATGAATAAAAATTCCATTTTCACATTTAAATAACCTTCTTAATTAATTACGTCATAAAACAATCCCTAACTATTCGTCCATCAATTAACTACAAATAATATCAATGAAAACAGATTATACCAAAACAATATATAAAATATATAAAAATATATATAGAAAAAAATATATATAAAGTTGTAATTTAAAAGTTTTAAAGCTCTCGTTTTTAAAGTTTTAAGGCTCTCATTTTTAATGCAGGGATTATGGAATAATGTTCATTTAAGCCTGGAGGCCGCACAGGCATTTAGTTTAAGCTGTCACATTAGGTCCTGAAATTCAAGGCAAGTTTCCCAGTCCCCACCCCTCTCAGGGTATACAACCTGTTCCAGAAGCCAGAACTTAAACTGTGCTTGTCTACATACCATAGAATGTTTATAAAGGACATTTGTGGTCGTCTCTTTACTGATCTCATAATTATGTTGCTTCAATTTTGTCAGTTTTTCTTATATAAAAGGAAAACCATTCTGTGCAAAATGCAAGGTAAACTACCCCTTTGGTATAACATGTAAAATAACCATTGAAACATTGAGATGTAAAGTTGTTTGTTGGAGGCAACATCTTCATTAGTTATAGATCTCTTTAATGTGGAATTGTTCAGATGATTTCTCTTCTGCAGAGATTGTGTGTAGTGAGTGATATTAGTGGATTGTAATGACAGAAGTCTGAGTGGCCATTTATGGTTGAAATTTTCTGATGGTTGAAATTTTCTGAAATGTGTAGTCTTGTCATTGTTGGTTTATACATTTTGTTTCATTGCTTATTAAAAGAATGTTTAAAACTACAAATTTAAAACTCATTCTACAAAGCGGTGCTATATTATACAAGGAATGTAATTTAATGCAATCAGGAAGGTGAATCAAAGAACAAATAAATGTATGCATGGTCCTAAAATGTGTGCAAGGAGTCTGTTTTAAAAACAGCCCAAAAGTAAACTTAATCCTCCCCTGGCCAGATGTATTTTCTATAAATGTGGGTTTTCATGCCGTTTCAGTGTCAGAGAAGTTTACTGTTCATGCTAAGTCTGTTTTAACTGTGAGACTGTACTGTTTGTTAAGCAAATGGCTATCTGTGTTTGTGATATTCTAGCTTAAGCTACTGTACACGCAGGGAAGAGAGAGGTCACAATTCTACTTTCACTGAGTTGTAAGACTTGCTCGCATACCCCAGAGTAAATTAAACTGTTTAGATTAAATTAAGCAACCCTTTGAAACAAGACACACAGGCTTCTATTTTCTGAGGACATGACTTTTATAGTAAAGTGTGTGTGAAGGAGCAGCAGATAAAGCAACTTTATTAAAGGAAATTTCCATCTTCACTTGCAGTTTAAACTATATTACAAAATATATTTTCTTCTGTACATTTAAATAATTGAAGGAAATGACTGGAGTGAATTTCTTGGGTAGTGGCCTACCTGTGGGCATGGCTGATAGGGATGTTTCACGAGTATGGTGTGGGTGGGGCTTAAGGGGCGCCGGAGCACTACTTCGCCTAGGCCGCCATATCAGCTAAGGCCAGCCCTGCTTATATATTAGTAATTTAATTCATCCACTGTTTCTATATTTTTTTGTGTGATTTTCCTACTACTTTCCTTTCTATAAACATGTTTTTGGCTGTAAACATATTTTTTTTTTTTAAAAGCACTGACATTTTTTCTGAGCTGTTAATAACTTGGGGAAATTAATAAAGCCTACACTTTTTTTTTTCGGTATAGGCATTGTGCCATGCTGCTAACATGGCTACAAACAGATTTAGATTCAGTAAGCGCTGCTGATTGGCATGCACAAGCGTGCCAACATGGAAACTTCTGTGGCATGCAAAGCAACTCATAAGTAGGTGAATCTCATGCAAATGAGGCAGGTAGATCCTGCAAGCAGATAGGCAGCCTTGCAGACCCAGTGTCAGTGTCCGTAGTGTACATGGAAAACTTCCCTGTACAGGACTGTGGACAGACAAAAGGGGTTGTAAAAATGTAGGTAGATAGACATAAATGGCATAGCACACAGATATGAACAAAATATCCTCTGTGTGTTCCAAAAGTTACAGTAAATATGATAAAATCAATGTTTTTTTTATAATAATCTTGGCAAATTTGCACAGCACACCGCTGTGTGCACACATGCCTCATCAAAACAAAAAGTGGAAAAATCAATTAAAATCATGAGACAGAAATGTAGTACAGGACTCTGCGGGTAGTATTTAGAATGGTGCATTGGAGTTGCTAATGTGGAAGGGCTTGGAAGTATGTAGTATCCAGGTTGTGAGCAGAAATCCCTCTTCTAAAAGGCCTGCTGTCAGCCACCTTAAGACTACCAGCTGACAATATAGCATCAGACGTAAGCAGTGGTGCATGCAATAAATATGGTGATCTATAATGTATAAGCCTAGATAGGTAGGGGTTCTAATCTCACTCTGCCCAACATGGTGCATGTGTATATCCGTATGGCATACATATGATAACCTTTGTAACTTAGACACACTTTGTTTTTTTTTTTATTTGAAGGGGGTGATGTGGCCCCTCACAAATGATAGACCACAATAAGACTTGCTGATATCAACAAGCATTATATGTTGTAAACTGATAATACTAACAGACATGGGTTGTGTTGTATGCATCGGGTAATGTGATCTGTAGTGTGTACCAGTACATAGCTAAGTGTTCTAATCTACATACAGCCAACTTGCAGTATGTGTGTACCTTGGCATGTCCTGTATGCAGTGAGTGGAAGTGGTGCCAACCTGAATGTGGCCATGTTTGTGTGTGAGACTGTTACAGCAGCATACAGCATGTTATGGAGCCATAGGACATGTGAACTTAACTAGCATAATGACCATACAGCCCTCACAATCAGAGACATCTGTATACCCTCAGTACAGGACCAGCACTTATTGCCCCAGTCCAAGAGGGACTCAGGCAGATGATGTGTGTTGAGATGATGGCCGCCCACCCACTCAAACAGCATGTGCTGAGGTGCACTGAAGCACTCTGTGTACCATTAGCCAGGGTCTGTTTCAAGGGTTTGTTTATGTTTGCTAGACAAATGTTTCTCCACAAGCATGTAGCACCAATGTCACATAGTAGGTTAATGTCCTTAGAGTGAGTCATCCATCTGCTATGCCCCCTAGAGATAGGCAGCATATGCACTCCAGCAAGGTCGCACCTTGCCCTATAGCAGACCTTATCAAAAATATGAATGCATGAGTATGCTGACCACTGCCATTGCCCTTGGTAGACTGTCATACAGATGGGATTCTATAGAGCTATGCATGTATACTACTGTACCTTGCTGAAGTCATATTTCTGCTGTGCTGCCATGCCATGCCATGCTGTGCTGCCATGCCATGCTGTGCCACTTCACTGCTGCCGTATGTCCATCGCAGTGGCGGCTGGTGACTTCAAATCAAAGGGGGGGTTTAGGAGACAGCTGAATGGGTGGGGCCAGTGGGAAGTGGTGTGGCCAACTAGAAAGGTGCAGAGCTATGCTCAAAACCACAAAAACTGTGACTTTAAATACGCTGCCCTGGGTGCCCAAACCGTCATTATGAGAGTCCAATCGAGACAAAATGAAGTGTAAAAGTAAAAAAAATATTTCAGTGCATTGGCTACATGACAACTTACTTAGTATCTAGATGGAAACAAAAAGGCTGTGAGGCATGAAAAAGTAAATTACTTCTTAAATGCATTACTGGAACGCCAGTCAAAATCAGTATAAAAAAACATGCATCACTCAACTCAAACTACTTCTGCTTGCACTGCAGTTCTAATTATAATTTATATTCAGCTTTATAAAAGTACCAAGTAACATGCAGCCAACAACAAGCAATTTCTGAATAATAAGAAGCATAAACCAATAGTATAAAAATATGACAGAAAATCAGAACATTCTGCAAATCAAGGACAGATGAAAAGGTGCTGTACTTGTGTCTACCTTGGATGGGGGGATACTTAGTCTGCATACTTACACTGCATAACCACTCCTTGCCTTGCTTGGACACATCCAGAGTCACTACATGGAGGAGTGGGGCACAAGTATGTCACAATTTGGAATGTCTCTGGCTGACAGTGATGGCCCTGACACATTTGTCATACTCTCAACCTCAGAGCAAGAAATCTGGACAAAGCCATAAATAAACGTGGGACAAGTCACAAAGGCCCAAAAATAAGGACAATTTTTAAATATTGCTCTTACAAACTTAGAAAGTTAAAAAAATAGTAGCTCCTACATTAGTATAAATTTTCTGAAGGTTATGAAGTCTGAAACTCAAATGTCTGTCATTATTTTCTAACTTCAATTTTTAATGATTTGTCACTAATTTGCAAGAAAGTCCACAATTTTATGAAAAACAGACCAAAAATGTGATACCAAAGTCTGTACACACACACAGACACACATGACACATATGCACTTTTGAAGTGATTCTGACGCAAAGACAGCAGAAACTAACAGGATCGGTGACAAAAATGGAAAATGTGTTACCAAACTTTTGCTTGTGTGTGTTTGTGCGAAGAAGTAGGGCAGTGTTGTGTGTGTGTGTGTGTGTGTGTGTGTGTGTGTGCACGTGCGTATTAGGATGCAGACGTGCCTTTGAAACTGAAAAATCTGAGACCTGCAGGTTTTATCTTCACACCAGCTATTCATACATACATTCCATTATTGACACTGTAGCATAGTTTAGGGGTGATCATTGTTATCCTAAGTCACTGTCGTGTCTTAGAAAAACACAGAAAAAAAACTACAGTGAGTTGTGTCATCTTCCTGAGATGGTGCTAAGTCAGATGAATGAAGAAAACATCATGAACTTGCCATAGAAGAACCAGGCTTAATTTATTCCACAAACATGATTAACAAATAATTATACCAGCAGAAATCTTCATAACACAAAATAAATAAAGTCCCTAATCATGGTACTGACTACTTTCAACCCAAAATATAAACTCAATCTTATCTTTAACATAGTCCATCTGTTCTGAGCCTTAATTACCTTTTTCCATATAACTTAAGTTACATGTCCTGATAAAGCAAACTTACATTAATAATTTAATAAACATCCAGATTTTATTACATAAAACAGGAGTATACTATACTTTCCAAATATATCATGTTATAAAATGACCCCCCCCCATTAATATTCCAAAACGTGCAAGCTGATTGGTCAGGATGCATGTTGTAAATCAGACTTATACTAATGGAAAAAGGTCCGGTCGCCCTGACTTTTTCCATTAGTTCATAGGTTCATAGGTTGGTACTAGGCTATTGGCTCTAAGGCCTATGCAAGCCTAGCCATAACAATTCCCTGGATATTTCTTCCCACAATATTTACTTCTCTAGGCCGCTGTCTAGCAGGGCGACTGACATGATCACTGGGGTGAATTTCCTATCTCCCGTACAATCATCAAGGTTCCTTTTGAAGAGGGCCAATGAGGCGCTCTGCTTGACATGTATGGGCAGTCTATTCCAGAGTATGGGGAGTCTCTGGGTCAGGAACCTATCCCTCCAGCATGCTTTGTTCATTGTGATAAGGTTTAGATCCCTGGAGCGTGTGGCTCTGAGTGATTGGGATTTCTTTAAGTGGAGCATGTCCAACAGCTCAGGGTTTGACATGGCCTTGAATGTTAAGCAGAGATCACCTCTGAGTAGACGATATGCCACAGAGTATAGCTGGAGTTTTTTTTAGACAGTCAGCATATGGCATCTGCTTTAGGCCTGTGATTCTTTTAGTGAGGTATTTCTGTGGCCTTTCCAGCTGTTGCAGATGTCTTACATACCAAACGGGGCATTATACTCTATAATGGGTCTAACGAGGGATGAGTACAGTGGGACAATGACCTCCTTTTTTCTGGATGAAAAGCCCTTAGTGATGAGGTGTGCCACATAGAAGGATTTCCTGACTGTTGTGGCGATATGGTTATCGAAAGTGAGACCACTGTCCACCTGTGTCCCTAAGTCTCTCATCACACTTTCGATGTTTAGTGTCCTGCCACCTATGTGGTAATTCATGGGTACATGTTTTTTTCCAAAGGGGATAACTATACATTTCTTGGCATTAAGCTTGAGCCCATGGCTCTGGCACCAGGCATCTGTTTCTGTAAGGCCCTTTTGTAGAATATCCACATCATTTGGGGATTTAATAATGGCTCCCAGTTTGCAGTCATCTGCAAACTTTGTTAGCCAGAGTCCCTTTGGGTTGGTCTGTACTTCAGAGAAGTAGATTCCAAACAAAAGTGGTCCCAGGACTGAACCCTGAGGTACTCCACTTGTCACTTGTCTGGAGCTGGATTTGGAGTCAGTTACTTTTATAGTGTGGGTTCTGTCAGTAAGCCAGTTGGCAACCCATTGAGTGAAGTAGGGATTTAGGCCCAGCTTAGTAAGTTTATCTATGATTCCAGAGTGGGGGATGGTGTTGAAGGCTTTGGCAAGGTCCAGATAGGCTGTGTGGACCGCCTTACCCTTGTCCACAGCTCTGGAGACTGATTCAAAGAAGTCAATCAGATTCAGGAGACAAGATCGGCCCTTCTCAAACCCAAACTGGGTGGGGTCCAATGTTTGAAGGTTGCCAATGTCTTTGTTTATAAGTTCCATGATAATGCGTTCCATGCCCTTGCAGATCAGGCTTGTCAGACTGATGGGATGGTAGTTCCCGGGATCCAAGGCGGATCCTCCCTTGTGGAGCAGGATAACTGTAGCTGTGCACCACTCAGTGGGCACAAAGCCTGAGGTGAGGCTATGATTAAACATGACACTTAGGTGAGGTGCCAGTTCATTTTGTAGTTCATGTAGTACACAGCCTGGGATGTCATCTGGTCCCATGGATGCTGTATTAGCTTTGGAGAGTGTGGTTTCTACCTGTGTGGCCGTGATTATCGTAATTTGGCAATCTTTTGGTATTGAGATGGGCCCTTTAGGGGGTGAGAGGGGGGTGAAGTTGGCACTAAATCGATCTGCCAGGATATTGGCAATATCATTGGGATCAGTATATCTAATGCCATTCTGTTGTACCTCAGAGCAGATCTGAGCATTGCCATTTAGATTCTTGACATAACTATAGAATGCCTTGTGGTTGTCTTTGGAATCTTTGGCAATTTTATTTTCGTAACTAGCTTTTGAGGATTTTATGAGGGATCTCAGCTTCTTACTGAGGCTGGTAAGGGAGTTTTTTGCACCCTGGGATTTTCCTCTTTTCTGCAACAGTTTCTTCCTTCTGTTGTAATGTTTGTTTATAGCAGGGGATAACCAGATTGGCTTCCCTTTTTTGGAGAAGAGCATCTTGGTTCTATTTGGGATGGCACGATTCATGCACAAGTGTATGTGCTCGTACAGTGCCTTAGTGTAGGATTCTGCAGTCGAACTTCCAGATCCCATCTGCGTGGGTGTGTGAAGTTTGTCACTTCTGACTTAAGTAGCATGAAGTTGGCTTTGGAGAAGTTTTTTAAGGAGGTTTCCTTTACTGGGGGGTGGGGGTGGGATGTGGATGTCAAGGGTGATTTGCTTATGGTCAGACCTGACCAATGAGGGGGTGACCACTGGTGTGGAGCATCTATCTCCCATGTTGGTAATGACCAGGTCTAGGATATTGGAGCCCCTGGTGGGACAATGGATTAGTTGATCCAGGGTGTTGGAATTTATGAATTCCAAGAGCCGTTGGGAAAAGGAGTTGGTACCCAAGTAGTTTTCCCAATTAATAGCAGGGTAGTTGAAATCACCCAGTATTAGGGTGTTTGGTTGTATCTTGATAATTTCCAGTAAGTTTAGAAAGGTGTAGTGAGAATCTTGGGGCATGGTGGGGGATCTGTAGCAAGTTACAACTTGGATTGCAGTCTTACCTAGTGTTAGTTGCACCTGGAGAATTTCAGATGCATTGTGTTGGGCAACTAACCTCGAGGTGTGAATATCCTTGGTGAATATGGACACTCCTCCACCTTTAGTGTTTTGGTCTTGGTTTTGTGGCCAAAGAATGTGGTAAGAATTGTAGCCTGGTATTGCAGGGGTGCTCTCTGGAGTCTTGAACCATGTCTCAGTTACTGCACAGATATTGATGTTCTCCATTTTTAGGAGTGCCTCGAGAGAGTGCATTTTGAGGTTTAGACTTCTAGCATTGAGTAGCATTACTTTCAGATTTTGCATGCTTGTATCTGTTACGGTGGTAGTTTTATCCTTTGAATCCTGCCTAAAAAAGGCACTAAAGGTGTGGCAAGAGCTTTAGCCAGTAACCTGAATCCCAGGGGTGACAGGTGCAGACCATCTCTGGCAAAGCACCGTGGTTTGTCGATCATGTCTTTCCCAGGCAGACAAATACTGGATCCCCTTTGAATGACACCAGAAGCTTAGCCAATTGTTGAAGTCAGTCATTTTGTCCTTATACTGTGGTATCATTCTAGGTGAAGGCAGGACGCTACTCAGGGCCAGGGTCATACCTGCCTGGGTCACATGATCCAAGACCTCTTCCATGTCTCTTTTCATGTAATCCTGGCACCCAACAGGCAGCTGACTGTAATTTTCTCCTTGTTCAGCCTGGTGAGAGGGACATCGGTGTGCCTGACTATAGGGTCACCTATGACTAAAGTGTTGGGTACATTGTTTTGCCTTAGGGGCTGTTGTTGGGTGGCACACTGGTGTTGTGAGCTATGTGTCACTTTTGTTGTGACTGGTGTTTGTTTGCGTTTCGGCTTCGGAGGTCCTCGTTGCTTGGGCAGGTTAATGTTAAGTGCCTCTGCATATGTGGGTTTAGTGTTGCTATGTGTGGGTGTTGATGGTGTGGGTTTTGAAGGGCTAGGAGTTGCTTGAGGTGTAATGCAGGTGTTAACCTTCTCCTCTTGACTGTGTAGCATAATCTTGGCCGGACAGAGCTTTGCTTCCAGTTTGGCTATGTAAGTGCATCTCTCGCAGGTATAAGTAGTATAAGTCTTTTTTACAGCAACGGAGAACGCAAGATCTCCATTGCTTTTTACACACTGTCTTGCTATATTAAAGGAGTTTAATATAGTGAGATAGCTTTAAAAAAGTAATGGAGATCTTCCTTTCTCCGTTGTTTTTTTTAAAGCTGTCTCACTATGTTAAATGGGTTTAACATAGCGAGACAGCTTTAAAAAAAGCAACGGAGATTCTCCGTTGTTTTTTTTAAAGCTGTCTCGCTATGTTAAACTCCTTTAACATAGCAAGACACTTTGTAAAAAGCAACGGAGATCTGCTTTCTCCGTTGCTTTTTTTAAAGCTGTCTCGCTATGTTAAATGGGTTTAACATAGCGAGACAGCTTTAAAAAAAGCAACAGAGATTTTCCGTTGCTTTTTTAAAAGCTGTCTCGCTATGTTAAACTCCTTTAACATAGCGAGCCACTTTGTAAAAAGCAACAGTGATCTTGCTTTCTCCATTGCTTCCACCCACAGCTCTGATGTACTGCATAAGCATATGCATGCGCAGTACATCAGAACTGCCACAGAATACCAGACAGCTGCGGAAGGGTGGCAAGGAGGCATTATACAATGCCATTATTTAAGAAAAGTAATTATTTTTTTTCTTAAATAATGTCATTGTATAATAGCAATAATCCACTTCTGGGTGTGGGTAATGCTCGATTTACGCATGGTTGTCTTTATTTGGCCACTCGGGCTTCGTCCTCGTGACCAAACCACACCAACCGTGGGTAAATCCAGCATTACCCTCACCCAGGCGTGGGTTATTGCAATAGTAACACATATAGCTCTCTTGTATTTATGTCCAACAGACACTGTCTTAACAAAAAAAAAAAACAGACCTTCTCTTTCTTTTGCTTTACAACTAGAACTGGTACAAGACTATAAACTAGCCATAAACAAAAATTCTCAGTTACAGGTTTTACTACAGGAAGAAAAGACTAGCTTCAGTTTAACAAGCAACTATTACCGCTCCTTCTGTACCACATATAATAGTGGAAGCTGCATCAGGTGATCCTACAGTTATGTGACCTGCACTTACTCTTTAATGTGGTGTATTTTTAAGAAGGTCTGACCCCATTGTAATCAGTGTTTTACCCCAGACAGTTAATAAATTAAATCAACAATGTTATTTTTATACTTCCTTTAGAAAGCTATTAATGCAACTGTTAAGCACCCTCTGTGAATTACTGTAAGCTTGTAATGAATGATATCACAGCAGAATGCTATTATATCCCAAATATACAAACACACTCACATGCAGCAATTGATTCTGAAACTTCCACAATTATTGTCCATTCTTGTATTTAAGTAACATTAAGGGACAGGCACTGACTACTGAGAGAGACTACTGAATTTTTATTTTAATCATAATCATTTTATGGTTTTCTGATTACAGTACACTAAGTCATTATGAAACAGTGATGACACAATACAGAGAAGAATGAGGGTGCTGACCTTAAGTGCTCAAATGACTGAAGTGGATCAAGAACAATGATAGAAAATATAAAGCAAGTGACTACCAACTTCAAACCAAACAAAGAAGACCTAAAAATAACCTAAATTATTGGTAATGGGGTGGGTACAAATTAACAGTGAGTTACAGTACCCCTTACAGGAATGCTTAAATGTCCAGAAAGCAGGGCTACAGGTGTGTAGCATACGTATTTTGGGTGGAGGAAGGGGGTGGGAGTATGGTGGAGAGGGGTTGAAGGTATATATAGAATGTGGTTCCAGTATTATCACTTTTCAAATTCTTGACTTTTGGCAAATTAAAATACCACAGGCCTTGGAATGGATTGGCTGAGTATGATAGCCAGCCTGCTGGTTTACATTACATGCAGACAGTCTTACCTTAAGTACACATCCTGGTTTTCACTGTCCTATCATATAGGCTGTTGATACTACTGAACATTTCAAATAGCATCCATACACAGACACGGTACGTATTTATCTGCAGACTACTTAAACTGCAATAGTTATATTAATATAATTTTAAAAAAATCAAGAAGTAGCAAAGCATCCTTTTGTTAGAATGTTTTCATATAAAACATCAGCATTGTTTACCACTTCATTTTACGATTTTCTTCATGGAAAAAAAAAATCAGCATTATTAAGCTCTTTATTTTATCATACATAAAATTAAACAAAAGTACTAATACCACTTTATTTTAGCATATGCAACTTAAACGGAAAAGCAGAACAATAGTACAGTTTCATACAATAAGATACGTGCTTGGCCTCAGTTCATGCAAAGCTAAAAGCCTTTTTGTATCATTGTGTCATAATGTCACGTAAGTTAGTACATCCTGCACAATTGCAGTGGTTGTATTTGTACGCAAAAAGAATACAGCGATTCGTAACAAATTATGTTTATCTCTCAATTAAGTGTGCAGAACCAGAAGTACATCTGCTAGACAGCACAGGACGTTATCACATTAATAATAGTTTTATAGTTTATAGTTCTTAAAACTGCACTGTTCGTAATTTAAGATTTAATTATTAACCCAGAGTGTTTGGTTGCCAGTAACAAACTATCCCCCTGAACAAGTAATCAAACTAGTAAGAAAGTTCTACACCCTGAAAAAAAAAACATTTATCCTGTTAATATTTAAGCTCTATGGCATGACAGAGCATGGATAAAAACAATAAAAAATTCAGTACTGCAAAAAAAAAAAAAAAAAAACTCTTAGAAAATAAATTGTTAATAGCAAACAGCAAAGCTAGTGTCATAATTTCAAATCTTATTTTTCTAGGTTCCAATTCAATACACTCTAATAGATACAGCATCACAAGTAACGCAATGGGGGCGGGGTTCTGCTTGAACAAGGTAAAGAAGCTGTTTCTGCATTTTAGAATCAGGTGACATTTGGCAATTTGAATGGCTAGCTGGTAGTGATTGATGAACTGGGATGGGTTTTCTGGGGATCCCATGATTTTCAATAACTCCCTGGACAAAGACATGATAGTGTACACCAACAGTACTGCTATGGCTAACATGGGCTAATGTTCTTACCTATACCTCCTTACTGCAAATGTACTCTCTTGCATCATCACAGACAAAATTCTATTATATGCCAGGGACCAGTCCGGGAGGGCATTGCATGGATGAAATGAAGTCCTGAAATTATGGAAGAATAGTTGAGAGCAGCAGTGAAAAAAATGTGGCTCAAAGAAAGGAGGATGCAAAAAATTCAGTCACTGTGCGCATGCACGTTTGTGTGTGTGTGTGTGTGTTGGGACAGGTTGTGGTACTAAGGAGGGGTCTGAAGGGAAGATATGGATTGGAGCGGAGGATGGTAAGAAGTGACTTGGTTTTGGGGGGGCTGTTGGAGCTAAGAGGGGGATATGTGCATAAATGTAACTATGTGTATGTGTATGTCAATGTCTGGGTGTCTGCGTGTGTGTGTGTGTGTGTGTGTGTATGTCGGCTTCTTAGTATGTATGTGTGCATGTGTGTATGCGTGTGTCTTTGGGTGTGAGGGGATTATTGCTGGCTACCTGGGCATCAAATCCATTCCATGCACTGAAAAAAGGTGAGTGCAAGCTATCTGGATCTCATATAGACTTTGAAACCCAGTTAACTGCCACCATCTTGAAAACTAAGCCATTTAGCAGAAAAAGGTTAAAGAGAAATGCACACACACACACACACACACACACACACACACACACACACACACACACACACACACATAAATAAATAAAATAACCAGACAATCAATGCAAAATAACCAACTAAGAAATGCACATCCTCATTTCAAATATATATACAAAACATAAGATTAAAAAGAGCTACATTAAAACTGCAAAAGAAAATTACTGTTTAATTTTGCATTTACATTTACTTACATCTCCCTAATAATTTCTGGCTTGCATTTACTTATGTCTCAACCTAATAATTCCTGGCCTAGGATACTAGCATACTAAATTCATATGACAGCTGTTATATTACTTCTATTTATAAAACTACTGTGATGCAAATGTGTACTTTGCTTGAAAAGTATGGAAACAGCCAAATATTCTGGAAATTGAAGAATTATTAGTGTTTACCTTTGAGCAATTTTATATCAGCCGGCTAAGAGTCTTGAAGTGCAGAATTTGAAGATTTTTTTGTCCAAGATCGCAAGCTACTAACTCCGTGGTCTGTTGATCTAACCAAAGCACAAACCAAAGTACTGTATGCTGCTACTGTATTGACTGGTTCTCATTCTCTTTTTCCCAGTGCGCAAAGTGCGAGAGGAGATCAAGAACCAATCAGTAGCCATCCAGCCATGCACATCACCTATGTGACTGCAGATGTGGCAGTCCGATCTCCTTCCAGTTTACTGCGGTTACAAACCGCATAAACTTTTGGGCATCAAATACTGATGCCTTCTCTCCTTAATCCGGTCTGCTTTTACAGCAGTCTGGATTTACAGAAACTATTTTTTTTGTTTTTTTTTTAACCCAGAACTCGACGGGACTTCAAAAGAGTGTCAGTGAGTCCATCGACTCACAGCTAAGTAATGTTATGTAGAATACAAAAAGAAAATAAATAGGTTATTTTTTTTTTTCATGCTATCCCCTCAGACTCCTGGAACAGAAGCATACACAGGTCTGTGACATACCTGTCGCTGTGTAACAATACTGCCAGTACAACTTAAGGTCCACAAAAGTATGTTGCCTACTCATGACACATGCCAGCATACAGTGTATGTTGGTGACCACAAGTGGCATGACAAAACAATACTGCATTACACGATACATGTCAAGTAATATAGTCACCCTGTGCATCAGGCACATATCTTCATTCCCCTGCATCGTTGGGAGGGATGACAAGGATGTGGCATAGGTATCATCACTTGCACAGGGTGATGTGTGAGGGTGCTGGAGGCCTAAGCTGGCCAACGTGGTTGACAGCATGTGTGTGAGTCAGGAAGGGGAGCAGGCTAGATGGACCATGAGAGGTGCCGTGTGTGTCTGTAGGTGACCTGCATGGGACAGTGGTGTATGAGTGTGTGCGTGTACACAGTCAAACTCTGTGGTAGCTCTGCATATGTATATGTTGTACAGCTGTGGACCATACATGGTAGAGTTGACAGTTCACCATGTCTGACCCTGAACACGGAAACTGGCTCTGCCAGGAGTTACACTGGCACCACCATGCCCAAGGTCAGATGCGGTGCTAGTACCTGATGGTGACTGCTGTCTGCTGGGACTGTGTCCACCACAGGACTGCCCAGGACCACGTGCCCATGGCCTGCCACATCATGGTGTGGACAGCATACTCCCCTCTGTAGTGGTGGATGTACTGCCACTATGGGAGCATAACTGTTCATGGCCGCATGGACTATCCAGAAGATGGTGTTGCTGACCTATGTCCACGAGTCTACCGCCCAACTTCAACCACACGTTCCAACAGAGACAAGGTGTGGTCCAAGACAGATATTGCAGCCCACTGTCTGTCCACTGCATCAGTGAACCAATCCAGGGTGTCCCCAATGCAGTGGAGGTAGTCATGGATGTCAGACTGTGCTGCATCCATAACCCTAAGCATACATCTGGTGTTCCATTCAGAACATGCCAGTGCCTCCATGATGGCCCAAAACATGTGCTGAGTGACCTGTGATCTGACACCTACAACAGGCGGTGGATGGACAGCAGTCATCCTATGAGCACCCATGTCAATCTGCCTGTGTGGGACCTTGCCAGCTTTCTGGATATGGCCAGTGTCTACACTTACTGAAGCCATAGTTGCAACACTGGTCTGTTCAATGTTTCCACACTCTGACTGTCCCATATTTGAGGCCTGTGGGGACTGGGTATGTGTGGGCATACTGTGTGTGGAGACAATGGGGGGAGAAGAGGGATGTCAACCTTTGGGACAGATTCATCCCCAAACAACCTCACCTGTGCCTCACTGTGGCCACCATCATCATCAGAGATACTGACTTAGGTTGAGTGGGGGAGAGACCCTAACCCCCCCCCGTCACCTGTGGAAAGCAAGACAAAAACAGTACATTACTACCTGCACTATTAAGTATGGAAAATCCACAAAGAGCCATACTAGTGAGGATCCACAACTGCATTACCACTCTCACATCTTCTCATCTTCGCTTTCATGTGCAACAGACTTCCTCACAACAAAATACACATTCAACTCAAGACCATCATAACAAGCACATTAGGCAAATCACATGACAATTGGCCAGTACAATGTACCTTTTAGGTATGCGGTATGACACTATACCTGATAAAACAACACATAAAACCCAGTACACCTATCTTAACAAATATATACAAATACAAGTTTCAATGCCCAAGGTATGTACTATCGACCTCTCAGTATGTACAAGACATGTCAGATTAAATGCCTCATGTACACCAGGAGGCTTATTTGCTCTGAACTATAACTGCAAAAGTGTTTCTGCTCATTCAGCTATACTCCTGCGATTACTCACTCTAGGAAACTTAGGTAACTGTTCCGGACTGGAACATACCAAATATTCTACACTGGTTATTCACAACATTACCTGTATATAGGGAATTATCCTGGGCCTTACCCTTAATAGCATATATACAGTATGTTCCATAACAAAAGAGTATCTGGTTTACCAGAAGCAGAACAATGGCCTTGGACAACTCCTGGCAGACCTGTAAAAAGGTGAGGGTGAGGTAATTTCAGCATCACCACATGTTGCAGCACAACAAGGTAATACCTGCATATATCTCACATGTACAGTAGCTACTGTGTTACTTGATGTATTGCTGACATTCTGAGCATGAGTGTACAACTGAGCTACCCCCCCCACAGCACATAATCTTGACAACCACGTAAAGGCATGTACAGCCTGACAGAATGACTGCTACAATGGTATCCACAGTAAGCTCACCTGCCCGCTCCTCTGCTGTGGACACTATGGCACCCACCTCCATGATGTATAGTGTGATGGAAGCTTGGGAGCTGTCGTGTGTCCCTAGGTTCTCCAGGAATCCTCAGTGGCTGTGAATAGTTGTTCTATTGCAGGCCCTCCACCGGTGATGGCATGATCCCCGTCTACATCAGCTGCCCTTTGTTGTGCAGCATTCACCATGTCTGTAGCGCAGTATCAAACCTGCTCATATGTCCTGTCCTGGTGGCCAGTCTCATTCACATTGCAGACAAGGTCTTCCCACAGTGCAGCCTGCTGTTCCCTGTTATGCCTCCCCCTGGACAGGAGGATGTGATGATGATGCTGTACTCCTTGAAATTTTAGTTCATTCTAGCATCTGAGAAGGGGGCATGCCATCTGCGATACATTAGTCCTGAAACACATTACAGGATCAAATACATGGATGTCTATTATGTACAGATATAGCAAGAACAAAATGGCTGACACTATTCACTGCTTGCTCACACGTATCATACCCCACAATGTGATAACATGCTAAGTATTGATACAATCAAGATAGTATTATTACTGAGGTAGATCCCCATGTGCCATGAGAGATTCTACTGTATGATCATACACCTGACACTCCGGTCTACTTAGGTGTGTCCCCAAAGGCCAGCCACCCAATATGTTATAAGATGAGTGCCAGACAAATAGCAGTGTGCTATTATGACCACTATATTGGGACAGGCCAACAACACCAGTGTGCCATAATGACAAAAGACAATGCAACCCTGATATATTGTACGTCCCCTGTATGTGTAAGACAGCAGGGTAGCAATGATGTGTCATTACCACAGGTCTAAGATAGACTTACTGCTGTACTCCCTATTCCCCATACCTCTAGCCTCCCATCTGCATCCTGTTATACACAAGAAACAGTTGCATACCTGGAGTGCAATACTCCTCTGTTGAGATGTGCTACTTGTACTGTTTCACAAAGGTGTACACTGTGTGAGGAAAGTCTCATACAGAATGTTTTCCATAGCCAGCTGCTTGCATTCTAACATGCTTCTCATTAGCAGGTAATTGTGTCTAGGCCAATCTGTGAGTCTGATATGCTAACTGCAGCCAAAACAGCTGAGCTGCACTATCATTAGCCACTGACATGCAACCACTGTGCAATATACAGTAGAAGGCCTTCATGTAGAACAGGGCCCCTTTCTTAGCTGTTGAGCTGGATATTACTGGGGTGAGGAGACTACAATATTGCAGAAGGTAGGTCTGTAGCAGAAATCTTTATATATAGCTGTGTGTACCACAGGCTGCAGCTGCTTCTGCAGGTAATAGACATAGGCAGTGCATGTGAACACTTTGGAAGACAACAAGCTGTATGTTTATCTGTGTCAGCTATATCAACCTTGTTGCAGAGGCACAGCCAGGCTCAGAGTACCCTTTACACTCCAATTACGGCGTGTGTTTAAGGTCCGTATGTTAGGCAACTGTGTCAATAACAGAAAACTAGGTGACATATACTAATGCTAAATGGATATGTGATGTGAAAGCCCAGGTTTGTTCTGAATTAGTACTTAATGATACCACTTACTGATACTGTTGAATTAGCCAACCTGCTAGCTGATAGGGGGTGAAGTTTGCTCTGCACCTATCACCTCAAAGGCCCATTCGACATCCCAGATACTTGTCCCGCACATCACATCTCCATAGATCAAGTGTTAAAGGCCCTATCCAAAGCAAAGAACACAGCTTCCATGGGACCTGATAGTATCCCAGGCTGTATTCTGCACCATTTCCAACAAGAACTAGCTTCGCCATTGAGCACCCTGTTGAACCACAGCTTAATTATTGGCTGCATTCCAGCAGACTGGAGAACTGCCATTGTCATCCCCTTGCACAAAGGTGGTGTCACTACTGACCTGGGAAACTATGGCCCCATTAGCTTGACAAGTCTGATCTGTAAAGCCATAGAGAGTATTATTATGGATCTTATAAACAAGGACATAGGCAAGTACTTGACTCCACCCAATTCAGATTAGTCAGAGGCAGATCTTGCCTGTTGAACCTGTATGACTTCTTTGAGACTCCGGTGGTAAAGTCATACAGCTTACCTTGACTTGGACAAGGCCTTTGACACAATCCCCCACTCGGGCATCATCAAAAAGCTAACTCAACTTAGCATAAATCCCTATCTCATCAGGTGGATGCCCAACTGGCTCACTGATAGGACCCACAGATTAAAAACTGGTGTTACCACTTCTGACAGCAGATCTGTCACTTGTGGTGTTCCCCAGGGATCTGTCCTGGGATCCCTACTGTTTGGTATCTACGTCTCACAGGTTCAGGCAAAGACAAAGGGCCTGTGGCTGACCATGTTTGGAGATGACTAAGTTGGGTGTGGGCATTGACTCCCCAAATGATGTTAACATACTGCAATAGGGTCTCACAGCAAAAAAATGACTGTTGTCAAATCATGACCTTAAGTTAAACACAAAAAAATGTATTATCATACCATTTGGCAAAAACACAGTCCCTGCTGATTACCACATCAATGGCAACCCCCCTAGCACACAACCTGTGGTGACAGACCTGGGTACTCAGTTTGACAACAATCTCACATTTGACCATCATGTAGCAGCAGTGGTCAGAAAAGCCTTTTACTTGGTTCATCTCATAAGTAAAGGGATTGCATCCAGAGAAAAGGCGATTACCTCTCTGTACTCCTCCCTCATCAGGCCTAAAACTGATTATAATGCCGTGTTTGGCATGTACCTCTCCAAACACCTGCACCAACTGGAAAGGCCACAGAAATACCTCACAGAGAGAATCCATGGCCTCCAATACCTGTTCTATGTGGACAGGCTCAAATCACTATCACGCTACTCGGTATTGTACAGATTGCGCAGAGGTGATCTGTGTCTCACCTATAAGGCAATATCAGAGCCTGCCCTACTAGAGATGCTCCATATCTGCAAGTCTAGTTCCTTGCACATTAACCATTCAAAAGGCCTAAATCTAATATGCGACAACAAAACCTGCTGGAGAGATAGGTTTGTCTCCCAGAGACTACTCCGTCTCTGGAATAAACTTCCCATACAAGTTAAACAGACTATCTCACTGACCCTCTTCAAGCACAATCTTGATGAGTGGATGGGAAACAACAAATTTTTCCCAGGGGTCCACCTTTGTCCCTCATTGACAGATGTGACAGGTGCTGACTGAGGTTTCCTTTTAGGGACAAACTCTTGGCTAGGCTTGTAAGGCCCCGAGGGCCATTAGCCTAGTAACCTCCTATGATCTGTGTGTGTCCCTACCTGCAGGCATATGACTGCCAGCATTGAAAAGCAGTTATTTAATTTGCAATGCTTTGTGTGGATGAGTGCACGAGTCATTCATTAATTGCAGTCTTTACAATAATGTAACTGAATTGTAACACAACACTGGATTTGAACCCAGGACTGTGTGTGTGGCAAAATGTACTGTATGCAAGGCATTTAACAGACTGAGCTACTGAGTCACTGCTATGTGGGTGTACTTGCAAGATATATTTGCACACATATAGGCTGCAACATACATTTTTTACATCCATCAGTATGTGCATGGCTTTATATGGATGCATTCCTGTACCAGCTGAATATTTTGCCATGAATGCCTTAGCAGGTGACTTTCTACATGTTGCTGTTAAAAGGGCACATTTACCTGATAGCACAGGCCTCAGTTACACCCGTTATGTCTTTGGCTGTCTAGTGGTGTACTATTGCACCAGAGTTCAGGGTACACTCTCATTTATTCCATTACTTTTTATTCCAATTTGCAAGGTGTGGCATGGTGCTCAGCTCTGCTGAAACATGCCTAATGACTAATTGGCAATTACTATGTTTTGTTCAAACCACCTGTTTTAATTAAGAGTTGTGTGGTGTGGTGAGTTAATGCAGTGTGCTGCAAGTCTGAGGGGCTCGGGTTCGAAACAGCAGAGGTGTGTATTTTGTACATGTGTCTTACAATGTTAGAAACACATAGTCATTATAGCTTTATTTAGTGGAGCTTAGTGATGCTGTGCTAAAAACTATAAAGAAAAGAAAAAGGGGAGAAAGGAAAGTGGTGAAATGAGGGCAAGAAGGGGGAAAAACAATGTGAAAGGCATGGAGGGATGTGCAGGAAGGGTATAGGAAAGAACCATAGCTATTAATTTCTTATACAACAACTGTGCACTTTGACAGATTTATAGATGAATTTGGATTCTCAAACCCCAGAGAGAGGGGCGAGGACAACATAATTGAGTCGTCAAGCCAATTGGACTGAATTATGTGTCCAGTGGATATGTGTGCGAAATGGAGAGGTATGTATGGGGCGACATATCTTTGGGACAGGTGCCCATTTTTTTTTTTTCAAAGTAAGAGTGGAATGTTGGGGAAGGGACATTGGCACATGTGGGGAGGTAAGTTAGGTAGGTGAGGATGCATTTGCAAAGAGGCAAGACAGCAGACAGGGATGGTGTGTGACACATGAAGGGGTGAACAACTTGGATAAGTAGGGTGTTGTGCAATCTGAGTCCCATGTACCTTCAGACAGCAGCAGTGTGACTTACGTCACCACCCATGGGACTGTCGACACTGCTTCATCACTGCCCCAAGGGTGGCTGTGCTGCAGGCTAGGCACCAGGGTGAGGTTGCCCCACTAGGGTAGCCAGCATGCCCTCAATCTGACGCAGGTGGTGGTCATTGCCACTGTGGACTATCCTGTGTAACAAGACTGGCAGATCTGCATGGGTGACAACACACCCTCTGCCACCGCTCTCAGACAGGGGGCAGGCCACGTCCCCTTGGGCAGTACTACCTGACACCACAGGTAGTGCAGGGGCAGCAGAGGGGGCACCAGTAGTCTGGGTCCCAGATGTGCTGGGACCAGTTGCCATGGCTGGTTGAGCCAAGGCAGAGGGATCAGCTGGAACTGGCCTACCATGATGTGCTATGGCAAATGAGGTATAGCAATAAATTACAGTTAGTAATAACCAAACCATTGTTAGTATTAACAGAATCGATCATATTTATTCATCCAAATACATATTAATATATATTATGTGCAATACAACATTAAGTAACATAACAGTCAGTATGGTAATAGCATGCCAGTACAAAGTAAACCATAGGGCCAACAAATTAGTTAGTTTAACAGATATGTTAATATTGCATAATAATAAAACATTAACAATAATAAAACACAGTTTTCCAAAATATAGTTAAACAAAATATGTTAATATTAAATCATAATAACTAACAGTAACAAGTAAATGAAGATAAAGGGCAGAAATAAAAGATTCCATTACTGACATTGCAGATGATATCCCTGAAAACACTGAAATATATACTCTACAGGTGTGTAGTGTCAGTTTTGAGTACAGTGCCTACAATTTTCCTATAACTGATGTAGCATGTACATACCACTCAAGCTGTTAGCAGGGGTCTGTATGGTCCAAGCAATAGCAAATGCAGATACACCACTACACAGAACAGTTTCACATAATGTGGAGTTATATAACTACCCAGGTGTTCTGTAAATGGATTTTGGTAATATATCGCATTCCAGGTAATACTTTATCTGTTAATCATGTGACAGATGGATTTGGCAGTTTTAAGTAGATTACAAGAAATCATGACACTTGAGAGGCATGTTTGTGTACAGTAAGTAACTCCACAAAAAGCAGCAAACAGGCCAGGAACAACCGCCAAGGAGAAATTCAGCCAACCACTCGATAGGAACAACAGTATAGAACAAAAATTAGTGGTAACCTCCAAAAAATGAACTCCACAAGCAGATGAAACCTTTTATTAACGCCACAAAATTAATCCACGTTTTCGTTGACAATGCAACTTCATCGGATAAAAACAATTGGTATACCCCTGTGTTTTATACACAACTTGATTGATTAATTAGTTGGATAATTGAATAATTAAACACAAAGCATTTTTAAAGAAACAACTGAACTGACAAATAGATGTGAAGATGTAATTAAAATCAATCTACTATGGATTGTGATAAAATGTACCAAAAACAACTACCCACACTTGCAGTTTAAATCACTTGTGGTTAAAATGCGTTAAAACAAATGGATGTGTTAATATTACATAAAAATAACCAAACAACTGTGTTGTAGAACATCTATTGCATACTCTTGCAATGATCAGATTTAAAAGTAAAATTAATAATTGTGTATATTTGTAAATAAAACCAATAAATATTCACCATTTTATACACCTACTTAAAAACAATAAGATATTAAAAGTTTTTTGTTAAATACATTAATCAGGTTAAGATAAACTTACTAAAATCTTATAATTGATCTGCCCTTAATTTTAAATAGGGCATAACAGAGATGGAATCATTTAAACCCAGAGGTTTATTGGCTATCAACAAAATCTGCCAGTACGTTTCCCTATGGGATAATCGTGCTGCCCAATGACCTCCCCTGATACATTTGGGTACTGCTTCCAAAACAAAAACATGAAAGCTGCAGACTCTCATACGGCTACATGCCTGTAAAGTGCATTTGTATTACATTGTTTCTGAATTTCATAAAAGTGCTCATAAATGCGTCTTTTGAGCTGCCTTTCTGTCTTGCCAACGTAAAATGCTTGGCAACACATGCAGACAGCCAAATAAACTATAACGGTGGAATTACAATTATAGAAATGATAGGAACAAATCTTCCTATTCCTGCTCTCCAAATAAATGTATTCATGATCAATGACGTGTTTGCACTGGGAACACCGGCCACAGCGGAACGTGCCTTTCCTATGATGGTCAATGGTACTTGGTTGGTGTTGTGTTCCAAAATCCTCTTGATGTTAAAACCCCTTTTATATACAAATTTACAAGTCAGGTCTTTTAAATTACTCAAGTCGGTGAAATATGTAAATGATTTCAATTCCTTTTGAATAATATACCTAATGTGTCCCACATCAAGACTGTGTTCTGTAACAAACACCTGATTAGAACCAAATTGGGTGAGGCAACCATGAGTGGAATCAACATTATCGACCGTTTGTTTCCTCCCTAGAATAGGGCTAAATCTAGAACCCCTGCCTAACTGGACTTCTTCCCGTACTAAATTAATCAATGTGATAGGGTATCCCCTAACTGCAAAAAGGGAACTCAACTTGTCCCCCTCTTTTTGAAAATAAAGATCATCTGATGTCATACGGGAAACTCTTACAAATTGACCCTTAAGTATTGACCTCTTTTGGAATTTGGGGTGTGAGCTGTTGTAGTGTAAATAACTGTTAGAAAAGGATGGTTTCCTATATACACATGAACTGAAACCATCAACTTTCTTGGACAAGGTAACATCTAAATAATTGACTTGGTCTGATGATATATTATATGTAAACTTCAAAAATGTTGTTGTAGAATGTAAGTAAGTTACAAAATCATCAATACTGTGCCTCGGTCCAGTCCAAAAAATACATATGGCATCCAAGAACCTAGTATAGTGTATCCAATGTTTGGAAAATTCACTATTAAGGACAAATTTTTTCTCCCAAACTGACAAAATTATGTCAGCATAGGTGGGAGCACAATTTGCTACCATGGAGACACCTGATATCTGCTGGAAGTATTCCCCACAAAAATAAATGTAGTTGTTATTCAGGACCAATCCCAGTAGTTCAAGGATCAAATGGACATCATTGCTGGTGACCCCCTTACATTCCCAGAGAGCCTCCTCCATCCAGGTCAGACCAATCGTGTGTGGGATCACGGAAACAAATCTATCACATCGATGGTAACAAATAGTAGGTCTGGCCTGAATAAGTCGTTGGTTATGCCCCGTAAGAATTCCCAGGAATCCTTAAGTAGCTGTTCCTGCCTCCCCCATAGCTGCTTTAATTTCCAATCCAAAAATTTTGAAAGATTGTGAGTTTTGGAACCCTGGGCAGCTACTATAGATCCTGCACATTTTTGTGGATTTTCGGCACACCAAAAACGGTGGGTATTTTGGGATGAGAGTTGTCCAAATAAGAATAGAGGTCAATTTCAATAATTTCTTGGTCTAGAAGATCTTTGATGGCCAAGTCAATTTTTTTATATGAAATATGCACCTCGTTTAGTGAAGCAATAATGTATTTTTTGGTATCCTGTAGTAAATTATACATTTTGGCTTCGTATAATATTTGGTCCACGATAACAGTACCACCCCCTTTGTCAGGTTCCATAACTCTGACCGAGGGGTTAATACTCAATTCAGTCAGAAGGGTGGACTCAGCCTGATTAAGATTAGAACCATGTTCGGTCTTACCCTTGCTTCCACGTATCTGATGTTCTATTCTATTTTCCAAATTCCTTAATTGCGGATGTAAAGGGGGATTATAAGTATTAGATTTCCTTTGTACAGTAAGTAAACTAGACAGCCATCATGCCTTAGTTGGCATGCATGGGAGTAGAACCCAGTAGCTCTGACTGCATGGAACATCTCCAAATAATGTAACTTAGTACAGACATGCAAGGGATACAGCCATACTTGGATTACACAATTTATTTATGAATCAGCAATGCTGATGGACACATTCTTGGTATATATGTTAACATTCTTTGAAATCAAAATACAATACCTGCTCAAAATATGGGCTACCTCGCCCATATAATTGTTGTGTTCCTGGTGAGAGAGAAAATGTGAGCATTACGTGACTAATACTGAAACTTTAGTGCTACATACCACTGGATGCAAACCCAGGACTGTGTGTGGCAAAATGTACTGCATGCAAAGCATTTAACAGACTGAGCTATTGAGTCACTGCTGACTACTGAGTGACTGATATTTATTTATTTATATTTGTTGACCGGGAGTGTCCGACTGGACGTAGGTCCATTTTCAGTGGAGGCCCGGGGAGAAAAGCTCCACAGTTAAAACAGACAGTAGTTACATTGGATTACATAGCGATTAACAACTTACATATCAATTACTTACAACATATTTACAGATGAAGAACATAGTACATCAGTAGACAACTAGAATCTATCTGTGAAGTACATAACAGACAATAACAAATGTTACAATAAGAAGTTCCTGCTGTATAATAAGTACTAGGCTTATGAGCATCCGAACTTGCTATAATCAAGGTAGTTAGTGGAGTGGAAAGAAAGGTAGTGGTTGGATGGGGTGGGTGATATTAGAGTGGGAGTTGCAAGGGCAACTTGCCTGGAGATCACCTGGAAGTATACTAAGAATTGAGCAATACAAGTTACAGAACATTCCTCTGGCATTCTAGTGCTATTACAGTGTTATACTAGACTGCAGTAACAGCAGAACATACATGTATGGAATACAACCATACTGCATACATTAAAAAGTTGTATTTCAGAATTAACACGGTTAGTGACCACATTTTATTGTTATTGGTTTGAAAAATCTGTGAAATCCACACACAATATTTGCCCATGGACTCGGCTACCTCAACCATATACCTTTATAACCTACTATCTGAGGAAGAGAGAGCATGTGACCAATATTGGCCTGGAGATAGCCTTTGACAGTACTATGGGTTAAGCAATACAGTCTGCAGGCCATTAGATTTTCTGGCTACAGCAATTACAGTGTTGCACTTGACTGCAGCAATCTTACCATAGGCAATCAATGCATACAGCTCTACTGCAATGGTTTTGACAACACAATTCTGCAGAACAACATTTTGCTTACTGTTATTGGTAATGTTATTGTTTTATTGAAATACAGTTCATATTGTTCATTTATTGCTCTACAGCTCTAATTGCCCATTTATTGCATTACAGTTCTACTTGACCATTTATTGCACTACATACTTTATTGCCAAAAAATGCTTTACTCTTTCTTGCTTATTGCACTACAGGTAGCATACCAAATCTGTATTTGCCATGCTCATGGCACAACCTGGCCAGGCACCTAGCATGGGACTCAACATTAAAGCACACCATTATGCATACCAGTTTTGCAGACATTCAGCTTACATATTGGTAAAATTATTTACATATTTTTGGGGCATTCCCTGCTCTCCCCTCTTGGAGCCAGGTGTCCAAGGTTCACCTCTTTCTCCTTTTCAGGTTGTCATGGTTGTGACAACACTGCTCACCTATGTGGGGGATGCCAGTAACAGTGGTGCATTCCCAGGCCTCCACCTTACACTCTGAGCCCTGGAATCCACCCTGCATCCGTCAGGGTTCAGGGATTTTAACAAGAAGCCTGACCATGACCCTGTACTCCTGAATATCCCACTTCTGTGCCCAGAAGTGCACACCTTTCCCAACACCACTAGACATAACAGTTAAATGAACTACAATGACTGTTGCAGAATTCTTGCCTATTGGGCTTAATATCGGCTGTTTTTCTGCCCTTACATGTCATTCAGCAACATTCAAAAAAGTGGCGCATCACCTAGTAGCTCGCAAACCAGCTAAGCAACTCCAAGTTGAGCAAAAACTCACAGAACCATAGTTTTAGCAAGGCTTAGCACTGCGCAAACATTGGTAAGTTGTTAGCATATTTATGCACTGCTTAGCATGAGTAAGCAGTGCTTAGCAAAGCGCAACCAAGCCAAAATTCACAACAGTTTAAAGGATACCAATGGTATATTAAAGCAGATTGCTCAACCTGCTGTCTCTTTTAGTCCCCATTGATTGATACAGCCACATAAAATCACTGCAGCTTTAAAAAGTAATGCACTCAACTGTTTTACCTCTCAAGCTTCCTACATTTCCATACTGTTTTACTTTCACTTTGCAAAACAAGTTGAAAAAACCCTAGCTGGCTTTTAAATGATGATGTCACATCTGACAGAGATCTTGCTGTAGTTACCCGGACATTTCCTCCCCCAAAGTGATGTAAGCGTTGCCTGATTTGCATGCTCTATAGAAGAGCCAGTGAACCTCCCAAATTGTGATGTCAGAGCTGCCTTGCCCAGCCCACTCTTAACCCAATATTACTGGGTATATGCTGTGTGGAACTCCTTTTCCGTGTAAGTGTATCCTGTCAACTGCATTTATCTGAGTGATTTGAGGAAAGTTTGCATTGTCTGCATCTTATCCAGCTTTTGTGTGTGTTTGTGTGAATGCACACGGGGGGGGGGGCGGTGTGTGTGTGTGTGTGTGTGGTGTATGTGCGTATGCATGCGGGAGACGGTGTGTGTGTGTGTGTGTGTGTGTGTGTGTGTGTGTGTGTGTGTGTGTATGCAAGCAGGTGGCCAGTGTGTGTGTGAATGCACGCAGGGGGGCCGGTGTGTGTGTGAATGCATGCAGGGGGGGCCGGTGTGTGTGTGAATGCATGCAGGGGGGGCCGGTGTATGTGTGAATGCATGCAGGGGGGGCCGGTGTGTGTGTGAATGCACGCAGGGGGGGCCAGTGTGTGTGTGAATGCACGCAGGGGGGCTGGGGTGTGTGTGTTCTATTCCTGGAAATATTATAGCAAAAATTTCAAACTAATATCAGTTTTCTGAAAAACCCTACTGATGTGACAAAGCACAGTGAGGAAGTACAGGCAAAAGTGCAGTAACAGCTGCATAATTTTAAAAATGGCCATGCATAGACAATAACTGCATCTTTTTACATAAGAAGCAGATGTTTGTCACAATTAATAGAGAACACTACATAAGATACATGAAGTATGAGAGACTAATTTTCTTAAATTATCACTTTAAAAAAACAGGCAACTCCTGTCATGCATGTCCTTGAAATATATATTTTTATAGTCTATTATTTTTTAGCTATTTAACCACAGTGTAAGGAAAAGACTGGGAGTTTGGTTTGCAAAGAAGTGATTTTTCCCAGTGCTATAGAGCTTGGATCTAAATTTGACAGGAGGAGTGCAACAAAAAAGTGTCCCACTGTAAGGAAGGAAAGGCTGTGAGAAGCAAACAGTACATTAGTCTGGTCACCTGCTGTGAGCTGTCATTCACATGCAGATAATGGGTCAAATTACCCTTAGCTCTTTGACAGCTAGGGAAGGTAGGTGTGAAGGGGGAGGGGACTTACCTTGAAGAACTAGATTTCTTTTGTCAAGCCTGAATTCAGGTTAGCATTTCTAAGAAGAAACCGCAATAAAATGCACTTTTCAGTTCTGTTCTGCGGCATTTGCACTGCTTGGGTTTGAAGTAGTCATTGAAAAAGTATAAAATGTTAACCAAAACTAGGTGTTTACAACACAGCAGTGAATGCCTGTAAATGAGTGCAGTGACAGGAGCTCTTGGGAAATAGTGGCAGATGTGATGCAATTTTTTTGAGACAAAATGCATACTAGGATACATAGAGGCAGACTAAACTTTTGAAATTTCTTCAGTATGCCAGACCCCATGTGGCCAGACTCAGAAATTATGTACAAAATATCTAAAAACCTGTAAATAGTCCCAGAATGGTGTTAAAATGTAGGAAACACCAAACCATGATGAAATAAACATGTTTTTTTGAGTCTTAGGGCGCGGTTGCCCTTTAATGAAATTAAAGAAAAGTAGTACATTCATTTACAGACATATTCTTCCTGTTATGGACTTGAAACCAGGGCTACTACACATAAGACCATAACTCTACCCATGTAGCTAGCTGGATGTTATAAAAAATAGTATACCTTCACATATACTACTAGGCTACCTGTTAGTGGTGCTGAGCCTGATATCACTCAAGCACATATAACACAACTATGAATAATTAATTACATCCGGTTTCTATTTTTAGATGTCTGTCAGGTGTTGGCCATGTATGCATGAGGTCTGCTTGGCTCTGCTGTGCTCCATGCAAACAAAAAAAAAGAAAGAAAAATAATACTTATTATGATAATTAATTACATCCAGATTCTATTTTTAGATGTCTGCCAGGTGTCAGCTGTCTATATGTGAGCACAATAATCACAAAATTCTTAACACATCATAAAAATTACATACTATACAATTATTGTGACTGAGCTCATCAACAAAATTTTAAGACCACTAGTTGCTCTGTTTTTTAATTTTTCTCAACATTCATGGTGGTGAGATTGGAACTAGACAGAGTCATGTGCTTGTTAAATTTTTTTAATTTTTCATTAAGACTCAGCTTATACAGTTTTTATATACAATTTCAAACCTATACATTTTCCAGTGTATTTTCGTTTTATTGTAGAATGTTGTCATATCATATAATTGTTTAAATTTTTCATTTATTTACCTCCAGTTTTATAACTAAGTAGCAAAGGTAATGTCTCTGGATTATTAAACATATATGCTCTATACCACAATAGTTGTGTGTGTGTGTGTGTGTGTGTGTGTGTGTGTGTGTGTGTGTGTGTGTGTGTGTGTGTGTGTGTGTAAGTGTAAATGTAAATATGAGATTTCAATCAATAGAAGTAGGCCTATAGACATATATAGATATAGATATATGGGTCTACTTCTAATAATCAAAATCCCACAGAACCAACTTTTTTAACACTGAAACATCACCAAAACTGCATTTAAACAAACACACTGATCAACTGAAAACTCCAGGTAAGTAACCACTTATCCACACCACAACATAAAAAAAAACTGAACCAAATTAAACCCTCCCTCCGCGTAACTAAACATACCAACTCAGAGTTCACACTACTGTGGGGCAAGGGTCAAAGTTCACCATGGTGGCCAAGTAGTTACTTACCCAGAGTTTTTGTTTGATCTGAGTGTTCATGTAAATGCGCTGTCGGTGAAGTCATCTCAGTGTTAAGAAAATCGGTGAAGTGGGATTTCAATCATTAGAAGCAGACATATATATATATATATATATATATAGATATATATATATATATATATATAGATATATATATATATATATATAGATATATATAGATATATATATATATATATATATATATATATATATATATATATATATATATATATATATATATATATATAAAATACTAGTGATCCAATCCAGCCAAATAAGTATGAGGTTGACAGCTGCCTAGTCAACTGCATATGGTCAGGCAGCTGGTTGGCAGGGGTGTGTGGCTGCACAAAATCCAGGGGTTAGCAAACTTGCCCTTTACACCATGTTTGTGCGATCTCAGAGTTAGTATATATAATAAGCAGGGGTTGCAGGGAGCTTGCAAAAAAATTGTTTAATTTTTTTTGAAAGATGATAATTGCATGCATTAAGGCTGTTTCTCAGTGTATGTGTACTGGCATTTCAATATCAGCATTTTCAATGTTTTTAGATGGAATCTAAAAAGACTGAAAAATAAATAAAATAAAGATATGTTTTTCAGGGGAACAAGCCCTCTTGCACTCCCCACACTCCTTGCTAATTATATATACCAATTCTGAGGTTGCACAATGGCAGAGAAAGTGCAAATTCCCACTGTACCATGATCTTGCACACAAATGTTTAGCAGGCTGAAAAAAGAAAAAAAAGAGCATTAGTTTTTACAGACTGCAACTACATATGTATATACACACACACAACACACCCACACACACATGGTTTACTATCATTATGTTGGACCGGACTCAGTCGAATGCTGCTTACGTCGACCTATGTCGTGAAAGTTGACAATGCAGAATCCAGACAATGCCGAAGTCCATCTTGAATGCGACCATGGAATGGGCTTTAACATGGGTCGAGTTAGGGAAGAGATGTACTTCAACAATGTCGGGTTAGACATTGTCACCATTCGATCCCCTGCCTTTCGTTGAAGTGGATTTGTCTGAATCCACTTCAACATAATGATAGTAAACATATAATCTATGTATATGTATATAAAATATACAGGAACATGTCTTCTGGTTGAACATCAGGCTTCTCAGATGTGTACTAGGTGTGAACAAGTTGTCGAAAGTTGTGTTTTCAAATTGACTATTAATAGTCAGAGTTGTTGAAATATGGAGTATAGGTTTTTTTGGCTAAGTTTTTTTTTTTTTTACTAGTATTGCAAACAGTTTTGGCATTAGGATGCAGGTGTGTGTTTGGGAGTGGGCAAGTGCCTGTAGGTTTGGATAGATTAAGGGGTAGAGGGGTAGCTAATAGGAGTGTATATTTGTGTGCTTGTTGGTTAGGGTTAGATGTAGGAGTGTATGTGTATATGTTTCAGGTTAGGATTAAAGTAAGGGTTAGATTAGTGTATTAGTGGCAGGCGTGTGTATACATCTGTGTATTTAGGTAGGATGTCTGTGTCTGATCCTTCTTGTGTAATGTTAGTGTTACAGAAAAGGTTTTGTAAGGTAAGGTGTCTGGTTAGGGTTGGGGTAAGGTTATGGTTAGTACTGGCATATAATAGTAAGGTTGAGCAGGGAGTGAACCTTGTTTTGAGTTAGCTGCATAGAAAAGTCAACCTGATTTACTGAGATATCAGACAATCTCACCATAGAGGTATACCATTAGATTCCTCTCTGGTTCCTCCAGCAACCTACTGCTTAAACAGAGTATCAGGTTCTCTCTGTCACGACAAGGCTTTACTATGTAAACGTGACAGAGTTTGTGCTTCAGCCTCTTGTCTGGCAACTATCTTGCATTCTTTTCAGGGGTGAAAGGGCCCTCACAGTCTGCCTCTATTATGCTGTATCTAATGTGAATAAGCATATGCACCTGCTACTCAAGAGAATGCTCTCCATATCTGGATGTCTTGTCATACCATATTTTTGAGCCATCCCCGTGAACTCATTAAGCCTATTTATGATGTTTAGTACATAATCCACAATAGAAACTTCTGTAAATCACCCTTACCCTCACATTCATTCTGAATTAAATCTAGGGGCCTTCTCAATCTTTTTTGTGGCCATGAAGTTCAAGGGGTGAAAAATGTGGATTCCCGGGACACCACCCTCTGTGCAAAGAAGAGATGGGACAAGAATTTGTCCCACTAAATCTTGAACTACTCTGCAAATTACCTCAACATGGTCTTCAGTGTGGATGTAAACTTCTACCTCAGACTTTATGGATGGTGGGTCATAGTCTTTAAATGCTTTATGTCACATCACTTCCTCACACAAGCCATCTGTACTGTCAAGTCAGTATTTCTCTAGGAAAACCTATTTCCCTGAAAATGTGTAAGAATGCTTTTGCCACATTATCTGCTTCAATGGAAGACAAAGCCAACACCTGTGTATTTTCTATCACAATCCATTACTACCAGGACAAATCTCTTATCTTTACAGATTGGAGTTGTGAAGCCACTGCACTGGCCCAGTAAACAAAGAGCCTCAATCCTCTCCACTTGGAGGATGACAAGTACACACACAGTAAAGTGCAATTTCCCTTAAGAGCACACGGAGACCACAGTCAGTCTGGGGCTGGTTTCTCTCTCTCCAGAAAGACTCCCCACTGACACAGTTATAGGGTTGAGATCTCAGCTGAGTGGCCAAACCAAGACAACCAGCACCCTCTCTGTCTAACCAGTGCTTCATGTCCCTGCCTAAATAGCTTATACACACACACACACACACACACACCTATGAAAGGCTGGCACCGGTTTACTAGCTATGCTCCCTTCCGCCCAGATTATAAGGTAGCTTCCATTGCCACCAGCCACTACTTTTGCCTT